>NW_022436978.1:4239914-4527445 GCF_009761245.1 Sapajus apella
AGAGAGAGAGAGAGAGAGAGAGAGAGAGAGAGAGAGAGAGAGAGAGAAGGGAGAAGTGCTACACACTTTTAAAGAACCACGTCTGTGGAAACTCACTGACTAACATGAGAATAGCAAGGCATCACCTCCCAACAGGTCCCTTACCCAACATCGGGAATTAGAATTTGACATGAGATTTGAGTGGGAACGCAGAGACAAATCATATCAGTATCTTTCATGGAACATGGTCATGTTTCCAAGGACTGCCTGTCTCTCTTCAACTCATTAAAAGTCCAGTGTTGCTTCTGGGGCCACCACTGACTAATAGCTGGAATAAGTCACTTGAACTTTTTTCTGTTGGTAAAATGGCTGAATGCGGAAATATATCCACTTCATTTGCAAATAACTGTAAGAGGTTACTCAGCGCCATAAACACCAAGGATTTTTTTGTGCTCCTATTCACTGCATTATCCCATACTACTCCAGGTGTGGACAGAGCTCCTGAACGGGAAGTCTGGCTCTGCCACTGACCAGCTGCATGCCTGGAAGAAGTCTTGAAACTCTTTCAAATCTGTTTCTTCACCGGGTGTGGTGGCTCATGCCTATAATTCCAGCACTTTGGGAGGCTGAGATGGGTGGATCAGAAGGTCAGGAGATCGAGACCATCCTGGCTAACATGGTGAAACCCTGTCTCCACTAAATACAAAAAATTAGCCAGGCATGGTGGCGTATGCCTGTAGTCCCAGCTACTCAGGATGCTGAGGCAGGGGAATCGCCTGAACCCAGGAGGCAGAGTTTGTAGTGAGCCAAGGTGACGCCACTGCACTATAGCCTGGTGACAGAGTGAGACTCCATCTCAAAAAAAAAATCTGTTTCCTCATCAGTAAAAGAGGAATAATAGTACCATGACAGACACTGCTCTCCATCTACAGCCATTCTCCCTTCATTCTTATCAACAAGACCCTGACCTTGTTTGGAGAGGCAATGGTTCCATTTAAGGCGCTCCAGTCCCCAGGCTCCTTTGTTGCCAGTGGTGATCGCATGATCAGCCCCTGCCAATGGGACATGACCAGAAGCTTGCTGATGTGTCTTCTTATAAATAGAGAAAAACCCAACTGGCCCAGGTCTTTTACTCTGTGCCCTTCTCTTTCTTCTCACCTGGAGCACAAATGCTGTTCTTAGGGGAGGGCATTCATCTTTCAACAAGGAGATTGGGAGCCACCTGCTCAGGGATGGTGGTGCACAGTCTTGGGTTCCTGATGATCCTAAGCAGCTGTACCAGCTCTGGGCTGCTACATGTCTAGAACTTTTCATTACATGAGAAAAAGAAAACCCCTATTTTGATTAAATCACTCTACTTGGGTTTTTCGCAGTTGTGGGTACAACTGAAACAAAGTGGCTATGAGGATGAAATGAGACAAGGATAGAGATTGCCCATTTCACGGTCAAGGTGACTACCCGCAGGGAGATGCTCTAGTTTGCAACCTCTGAGAGGTTGGCGGATAAATGGCACAGATTTTACTGGAACCCAAAGGGCAAATCATTTCCAGCTCAGAGTGAAATCTGCATCCAGAAATCCTGAGCTCCTGAGCTCTGGCTCTACCAGCCTCTGCCTTCCTCTCCCTGCTTTCTCCTGGTGGCTTTGGCCCTGTGTGAAATAACGTAAAGGTTCTGCAAAAATAGTAAGGCTCAGTCAAATGGAGGATTTACAAAGAGTGTGAATCAGGTTGGAGTTGGTTTGTGGGTCACATAAGGCTAAGTTAAAGAGTGGGTCACCAGGGCAACTGATTAGTTGTCCCATCAGGAAGGAACACTTAGGCATGCCTCAGAAAATGTGCTGCCCCTTAACCCAGCTTTCCAAACGTGACATCTGGTGTGACTGGTAAAATGTAAATTGGGCTTGCTTTGGGGAGGGAGTTGGGGAAGAAGTTTGTTCTCAAGCTGAAATAAAGCATCCTCCCTCCCTCAACTCTGTTGAGGTTTGTTACAATGGACAAAAAGTAGTTGGCCCCATGCCTGCCAAGGAAGGCAGGACCTTGAGAAGAAATACACTGCCAAAACTGGCGCACTCCGTTGCGTATTTTTGTCATTTACTTGTGAGAGGTGGAACATTAGCAGTGGGACCACCTACTGCAAGTCTAGCCAGCTGCTCTGGGTGAATTTAGCAGCTATTGTGGCTGAAATTTCGAAACAGAAAAATGTATAATGGCAGGAGTTGTTTATTATCTAAATATTCAAACCATGTCAAATGCTGCCCAGTTTTTCTGGTCCAGAAAATTGCATATAACCAATGTGAATAGTTACTTTAATTTTCAACATAGAAAAGTATGTGTGTATTAATAGAAAATTGGTTTATCAGCGCCTCTACAAACTGAATGTTGAATAGATTTTTTTTTAATATTGTTTGAAGGAGTGCCAAAGTAGTAGCTTAAGTGCCTCGTGAGAACGTAGTGGGGAGAACTGGTAACAGCTGAGGGGGACCAGCCTTCGGAGGAGCACTGCACTGTTATCCGTGCTTTACATCAGTTAACTAATTTAAACCGCAAAACAATTGGTGAGCTACAACTATTTTTCATATTTTACAGATGAGTTACACAGCTAATAATAAAACTCGCTTTTTCACATTTAAACATAATCCTTAATGGGAAGTTCACAGAAACAAACCTAAAAATGCCTGTCTGTGGCCCAGTTAACAAATGTTTTCACCATCTCCATTTTATTGGTATTTATTTTCATCCCTTTAACCTAGAGTATATTTCTTCCGCTTTAATATAGCTCACAAGCAGTATCGGGGAGAGAAAATAACTCTTTGGTCAGGGAGAAAATGAGGTAGAAAGCAGGAGTAAATTTTCTTGGCTCTTAGGGGATTAATTGTCATGGATATTTAATTTAGGATTAATAATTGTTTTAACTAAGCCATTTAAAAATGTGCCAAACCAGCAAGGAAGAGGGAAAATGAATTCGTGATCTGAAATTTGGGGAATAATGCTTTTTCTCATTAGCAAACAGCTTTTTGTAATGTGAATACATCTAATGAGGGTCAATTATACGTTTTATTAAATTTTACAAAACCAGCATTATGGATCCCCCTCTGCTCCCCAGTCTCCCTGCTTCGCCTCCTGAATTTGTATTCAAATTGCTTAGGATTTGGATTTCTTCTGTTGGAATATGGGTGCAATTTATTTCACATCTTTATTTCCCGCTAACCTTTTACTTTGGAGAGCTCTTGGATATGATTATCTGGAAAACTGTGGCCCAAACCAAATTGCAGAGGTAGGTAATATGGTTTTGAGGAACAAGGCCCTGGAGTTGTCTGGGAAAGAACGATGGCAAGACGAAGAGTGAGGGAGGTTGAGTGTTCTCAGCAGCCTCCACTCCTTTATCCTTTCAGCTAACAGACTCTGAGCATGGGCTGTGTGCTGAAGGCAAGGGACCCAGGCCCTGCCCTTCAGAAACTCACAGTCATTTAAGGGGAGGCTAGGTAGTGATTGTGTGGTTTGACCAATCCATGCAAAGCCTCTGCCAGGTAGGTAAATTGGAGAATCCATTAAAGGTCATCAGCAGTGACTTGACAACCACAGTTTTGCCTTTGTCTTCTGGATGATCTGGGTAATTTCCAATGTTGCTTTCCTTTAGTAGGGGGTATTTGACTTTGTAAAACTCAAGGCCTGCTTTACCAGAAGCTTCCACTATTACAAACTTGGCTGTGGGAAATTTTGAGTCTCGCTTTTGCCACATTCGGCCCTCAGAATCTGTGAACATTTCTTCTCTTGAATACTGTTAGCTTAATTTCCATTTAGAAGAGAAGAAAGATGTTGAAAACCCCAGGCTGCTTGGCTCCATGCCAAATGACCAGGACCAAAGATGCTACTAGATATTTTGTACAATTATTCACCTTTGTTGCCTTATCAAGCGACTCTGTCTTTCCCCAGATGTAACCTGGAGCATCTCTGAATTCACAGATCCCCCAAACCTTATATTCATGTGGGACGGGCCATTGGCTCCCATTCGAGACTAAGGTACCTTGAGCGCAGTTCAGTTATTGGGAAGGTCCTTCAATATCATCTTGGCCCAGTCCATTTTTCCACTACCTTTGCTGGGGTTATTTTGATTATTATGATGTTTCCTTGTCTTTTGTTCATAGTCAGGCAAATAAAAGAAAATTCCTGTGTCCCCTATTAGAATTTCTTTTTTTTTTTTTTTTTTTTTTGAGATGGAGTCTTGCTCTGTCACCCAGGCTGGTGCAGTGGCACAATCTCAGCTCACTACAGCCTTTGCCTTCCAGGTTCAAGCGATTCTCCTGTCTCAGGCACCCAAGTAGCTGGGCGTACAGTTGTGCAGCATCACACCCAGCTAATATTTTTGTATTTTTGGTCAAGACAGGGTTTCACCATGTTGGCCAGGCTGGTCTTGAACTCTTGACCTCTCAAGTGATCCTCCCTCCTCGGCCTCCCAAAGTGCTGGGATTACAGGCATGAACCGCCATATCCAGCCCCCTGTTAGAATTTCTAATCTGCTGTCTTTTCTGGCCTTTCACCTATTAGGAGAGCTCCTTTAAATGAATTGCTAAATAGGTTGAGACAAGGTAATTTGAGTAATTTTAAAACCCCCTAACAACAACAAAACACTGAGCATCACACACATGTAAAAGCCCTAGGTGATTCAGCACAAGTTCATAGATGATGCCCTTAGGCCTTCCTCCATGGCTAAGCCTCAGCTCAGCATAATTTTCCTCCTGGAGCCACTCTACATCCCCTGGAAGGCTCTCTTGGCAGAAAGGGGAGAAGCTTTTTGCTTCCTCTGATTATGGGCCTCAGCTCCTCTCAGTGAGTGACTTGGGAAAAAAAGAACTGGAAGCAGGCCCTTCATGGTGACTAGGGTTTTTCCTGGCTGCACTGGGAAGGTGGGAATGGAATGCTGATGCTTTCTGGACTCTTCCTAATGTCACCACAAGAGTCAGACCAGCAGGACTGAAGGCGGCTGTCAGGCTCACAAAAGGAATAGGACTGTGTTCACTGGTATATCTCTGTTCTCATAATAATTGTTCTTGAAATCATAAGTTTTCCCATTTCCTTCCCATCAATATCATTCACCTGGGCACACTGAAGTGCTAAAAAGCAATGGCAGTGTATAGTTATTATTCAGCTTCAATAGGGTTAGATCTAGATTTGTTTAGTGGTTTTGGAATCAGCTCCGATTCAAGCTGTACCATTTGCCCCTTGGTCCTGCCTCACACCCTCCCAGCCCTGAGTGCAGACACAGCCATGGTGGACAGTCCTGGGTGAGCCTTGAATCCTTGTGCCACTTGGTGCTCCTGACCTCTCTCTGCCAGCCACATGTCTATGCTTCCTTATCCGGGGCTTTCCCTACCCCGGGTAGGTATGAGGCTCCCACACCGGTAGCTGGTATGGTTCTCTGGGAAGCAGAGTAGCATGCAGGTTGCTTATTAGGAAGTGCTCAGGGTATCAACCCTGAGGAGGGGAGGTTATGGAGGCAGGTGTAGGCAGAGGCTCCGCCTGGAGGTGTAGGAGAGTTTCAATCCATGGAGGGTGGGAGCTGAGGGACGAATGCTTCTGGCTGTGGGAGAAGCTTCTGGCCTTGGGAGCATCCTCTATGCTCCCAAGAGGTCTATCCCAAGCTGCTGTTAGTGATGACCTCAATATGGCAATTTTCCAGTGGCTTTCCCTCCCTTCCTGTCTCACTCTCCCTCACTCTGTCTCCTTGGAATCACCTCCCAGGTAAACCCATCTGTACCCAAGTCCTCCTCTCAGGGTCTGCTTTTGGGGTGGAGAGGACCCAGGTGAAGACACACATGCAGATTGATGCTTAATAAATAATTTGTAGTAATAATGGTTATGCTTACAACTTTGTGAAAATGCTAAGCTGGGGCTGATCATCAGAGATAATTACCAACCGCTCTATTTCTTGAATCAAACTTTCCAAAAGCTTAAAGAGGGAATGGTAGAGGGAAGAGGATAGGAATTAGATTGTGAAGAATTAAGAACTGGGAAACCTGGGGAGGAGGGAGAAGTCGAAGCTGGAAATGAGGATTCAAAATTGATCTAAGTTCAAGTCTCATTCTGTTTGCTTGTTTGTTTGCTTCTTTCTTTCTTTCTTTTTGAGACGGAGTTTCGCTCTTGTTACCCAGGCTGGAGTGCAATGGCGTGATCTCAGCTCTCCGCAACCTCCGCCTCCTGGGTTCAGGCAATTCTCCTGCCTCAGCCTCCTGAGTAGCTGGGATTACAGGCATGCACCACCACACCCAGCTAATTTTGCATTTTTAGTAGAGATGAGGTTTCTCCATGTTGGTCAGGCTGGTCTTGAACTCCCAACCTCAGGTGATCCACCCGTCTCAGCCTCCCAAAGTGCTGGAATTATAGGTGTGAGCCACCGCACCCGGCCTCTATTTCTTAAGGTTCTGGATAATCAATCAATCTCTCTCATCTTTGGGGAGCCACTGTTTTGCCTACCACACCTTGGACAGGTAACTTAATCTCTCTAAATGTCAGCTTCCTTATCTGTAGAATGGAAATGAAAAGGTAATTAGAGTTTCTTTGTTTGGCAGAGTGCAGGGAACATAGTGAGTGCTTAATAAGTGACAGATATTTTTGTCTTCATCATGGTCCAGGATGATGCACCATGTACTACAATTGGAGAAATTCAGAGTGGATAAGACATTTTAGAAGTGAAATGCTATATTACTGAAAATAGTCATAACAAATAATTTGATTAGTATTTCAATTCTAAGCCAGGTGTCCTATTAAAGCCCAGCCTCATCCAGTTGTCATTTTCTAATTGTTATTCCGGTGAGTAAAATCAAAGTGATTTACTCTGCATTTGAAACATATGACCTTTGATGTTTTCTGAATTCCCTGAATTCATAGGAAACCAGGATTTCACCACTGGCTGTCTTTTGCTTGAGAGTTGGTATTGCATGGTTTCAATAAAGAAAAATCACAGAGGACTGAAAGAGTCTTCTGTTCATAAATCAAGTTTTGTGTGTGAGAGATCTCAGGGGACTTCATTTGGCAAAAGGAAGTTCTCTGAATCAAGGCATGTTACAATTTGTGTCTAATCAGATTAAGTAGATCAAGGAAGAGGGAGATCATCTTTTCCCTTGCAAGGCTGTATATTTCCAGAGAAAGAGCCATCAGTGGGAGAAGGCTGGATGTCAAGAGCAGGATAGGAGCACCGTGATGGCATGAGAAAATGGCCCGGTTCAGACATATCACAAAACCAGCACCAAGAACATCATGATCACAGAAAAAAATTTGTTCTGGCGCAATTCTCAGCATGTTAGGATGCAGAGAATTTAGTTTCTGACCCTAGAGTTACATTGCCCATGTTTCATTATGATATTTACTAACCGTAGCCTTGGGCAATGTTTTAATCTCTCTGTGCCTCAGTTTCTCTTATTTTCAAAATGATGATAATATCACCCACATCACTGGTGCCTGTGCAGATTAGATGAGCTAGTTTATTAATGGATTAACTCTACCTGTAACTCAGCCACAGTTAGCTGTTACTACTGTTGTTACTGCCCATCTCTAAAATGATTATATAATTTCTGAGAATTGTAGGGGTTGGGTGATTCAGGCATCATTCTGCTGATAATTAGGGGCAGAGAATCTAGGCTCCCTGTCTAAAACTGCTTCCATTGAGGAAAGATACAGTTATCTGGAAAATGCTCTGAGATTCCATGGGAAACATCAAGGGCAATACCTCCCTATTATAGTGTGATTACAAAAGAGCTCAGATTGCAAGTCCTCCAAAGAGGCAAACGTCCTTGATCTCCGCAGTCAAATTTACTTCTAATTACATGAATTCAGGGCACCATTATGAAGCATATCTAGCAGTCATGAAAGATTAACAGTGTATTGGTTAGTGTAGGCTCACTGCTGTAACAAACAAACCCAAGCATTTTTTGTGACTTAACACAACTGAAGGTCATTTCTCTGCCAAGTAAAGTCCAGAATAGGTGTTCCTGCTGGGTGGGCAGCTTCCCTCCAAGTGGTGATTAGGGATCCATGCTCCTGCTCCTTTCATGAACTCTGAAAGTGGAACAAATGCTTCCACCCATATTCTGTTAGCTGCAGTTGTCACATGGACATGGTGAACTGCAAGGGAACCTGGGGGAATGTGTCCCGTGTTATTTCCAGGGAAAAGAAGATAGATTTGATGACCAGCTAGTTTCTGCTACAGAAAGCGACATAATTAGAGGAATGTAAACTCAGACCAGATTTCATTTGCCAGCATACCCTTAGGAGAAACCCCTCTGCCATCACCCCTTAGATTCAATGAACTGTTCAGCCAGGAAGAGCCAAGACCTGCCATCTGCCCCAAGATCATAAGTGAACTAACAAACCACCAAGGATTTAGAGAAGATGGTATCTTTTGTGTTTTGGTTTCAGGAAGAACGAGGGAATGAAGGGAAGATCAGGGAGCAGAGGAAATTAAGGTAGCAAAGGTGGGAAGGTGTTATAGACTGAACGTTTGTGTATTCCTCAAATTCATATGTTGAAATCCTAACCCCCAACACGATGGTATTAGGAGGTGGGGCCTTTGTTAGGTGATTAGGTCTTGAGGATGGAGCCTTCATAAATGAGATTAGTGCCCTTATAAGAGAAACTTCAGAGAATTCCCTCAGCCATGTTGCCATATGAGGTTACAGCTAGAAGACAGCCAGCTGGGGAACAGGAGGCAGGCTGTCACCAGACACCAAGTCTGCTGGCACCTTGATCTTGGATTTGCCAGCCTCCAGAGCTGTGAGAAATAAATTCCAATGGTTTAAAAGCTATCTCATCTATGGCATTTTGTTATAGCAGTCTGAGCTGAAATAATACAGAAGGATAAGAGGTCCAATTGCTCTGAAATTTTACAACATAATTTTTATTATTAAAAATTTTAAGCATACAGTAGAAAAAATAATTAAATGTAAACATTAAATTCAGGAGGTTAAAATCACATTTTATTATGGAAAAACATTAAAAGAAATAAAAGAAAAATATTTGTAATTCAACCACCTTATTAAAACCAGGTTCCACTTTGGTGTATTTTCATCTAGTCCTTTTTTTTTGGGGGGGGGGCACAAGTTTTTATATAGAGTTATAAAGAAAAGAAATGGTTATAATTAGAGACTTGGTGGTATGTCCTTATGGGATGGGGGGAGGAGAGAGGATGGATTCTTCTACATGGTTTTACCCAGAATCCCATGTTCTGTGTTCCTTACTTTGGGGTTGATCACACATTTCTGATTCTGTAGCAGGTAAGGAAGCAGGAGGTGGGAGAGGAGTGCAGAGAGAGAAGAAACATAACTTAGATCAGTTATACATTCAGTTTGGTAGCAACTTTGGTGAAAAGATTCCTGGGAGGAGCAAGTGGAAATGCCTTATCAAAATGAAGTTTAAAAGGTATCTCTAGGCCAGGTGTGGTGGCTCATGCCCGTAATCCTAGCACTTTGGGAGGCCAAAGCGGGTGGATCACGTGAGGTCAGGAGTTCAAGACCAGCCTGGCCAACATGGTGAAACTCCGCCTCTACTAGAAACACAAAAATTAGCCAGATGTGGTGGTAAGCGCCAGTAATCCCAGCTACTCGGGAGGCTGAGGCAGGAGAATCACTTGCACCTGGGAGACAGAGGTTGCAGTGAGTCGAGATTGTGCCACTGCATTCCAGCCTGGGCAACAAGAGCGAAACTCCCTCTCAAAAAAAAAGAAAGAAAGAAAAAAGGTATCTCTAACACATGCACACTTGGTGTTGAACACTGTGCTAATTAAGACTCTACTTTAGCCATGATAGGGAAGGCCAACAAATCAATGGTTTCCAGAGATTGGGAGTTTGTTCTCACCTTCGGTGCCCCTCAAGTGGGGAAGATTCTAGTTTCCTAGAGGTCAACCAGGATGGCACCTCAGCTGCTGGCAGTGATCAACTGCTCACTAGAGCACTCTGATGCCTGCCTCCCTCTCCTACCTCATTTCCTGTAGTACCCATGAGAATGTACGTAGCAGTCCTACCTCCAATTAGAGGGAGTATTGGTAACCAAGGTCCCAGCAATTGCTGCACTAGGAAGCCCAAGGACATGCTTCCCAGGGGCTGCTCCCAGTCAGTGACTGAGCAGGGACACTCAAATGCAGGTCATTCCTAGGAGATGTGGGGCTCCTCTGACACTGGCTTTGGCTCCAGGGTTCCATGTTGGCTTTGCTGGAACTCTGGAGCCTTTGCCTTCCATAGACAGCCTGGTAGTCTAAGACATTCCTTCCCCATCTCTTTCACCCATGGTCAGACTTGGCTGGAGTTCTGATGGCTCTCTCAGGCTCGTGTGGCTCCCTCTCCTTTCTCCCTCACATTGACAGTTACCCTAATAAAATCCTTTCACGTTTAATCCCATCTTGGCAACTACTTCTCAGAAGACTCACACTAACACATTTACCCCACTCTCCTACTAATACTTCCTGGAATCACCTCCCAGACAAACAACTTATACTCCAGTTTTTGTGTTAGTATCTGCTTTTGGGGAAGCCAGCCTAAAATAGAGGACACTCCAGAGACACTGCACACATCCCTTGCACGAATTACCTTGGAGCAGAATCGGGTTACATGGCTGCACTAAACAAGGGAGGCTGAGGCATGTAGTCTCCTTCTATGATGGACCACGCAGGGCAGAATGGCTATCGGGGGCCCAGTGGCCCCTGTGGCTCCATTCCTCCTCACTCTAGCCTTCAAGGTCAACTTTCTGGAGCGGAATGTGTGGAGTCCTTTGTTAAATCTGTGCTGATGTAAACTGATCAAAACTAACCCAAATCTGTATTATGCTATATTATAATTATATATTTATATGACATAGTAATATATATTATATACAATATAGCATATATTATATTAAACTACATTATATACTATATTGTATATTAAAATGTATCTATATCTATATATGTGTAATACATATATTAGATATTAGATAGATATTATTCATATTATACTGATGTGCTCCAAGGAAAACTGAAAAGTGAGTGAAGTTATGGTCTAAACCTAGCCCATCTCTTGAGCAATGTTCCCATTTTTTCCTTTTCAAACTCCCTCCAGAATGCCAGTTGCCCAGAGCCCCTATTCCATTGCCTCACCTGAGGCATTGACTCACCAGCCTGATTTTCTTCCTCTTGCTTTGAATTGTACCTGTTCCATTACCCAAGGTTCTGTACATTACTAATGTGATGAGTTAATTTAACATAAAGACAATAACGTTGGCTAAGGCTTGACTGTGGCAGCAGCCAGATGAACACGTTTGGCCTCTAACCAGAGCCTAGAATGCCTTACCCAGAGGATGGAATGGTAGTTTGCCTGTTGGCTGTCAGTGAGTCCTGGACAATCACATGCAGATGTTATCCATCTTAGGCTTTTTTTTTTTTTTTTTTTTTTTTTTTTTTTTTTTTGCAATGTAGATAGCAGAGGTCAAGGATCAGGCACGAATAAGCTATCCCACCAGGGAGGATCCTGAAACCCAGTAGCTGAGACTCCATAAGTTCTGTGGTCTCAGTTTTCCTTTGGGTCATGTTCCTTAGGAAAATTTTTTTCCTGTCATATTCAGGAAAGAAGCCTAGACTCCTTTGATTCAACACTAAACTGTTCAGAGTAGTTATCCTTAGAGTGAGATCGTAGCTCGGGAAACTGTGAAAGGGCTATTGCTTTTAATACTGTGAAAGGGTTACTACTTTTTAATATTTCTATAGGGCTTGAATTTTTCATTTCAAGTATGTACTCTTTTAGTAACTTTAGAAAATAATGTAATTTAGCTGCCATGATAAACCATTTGCCTTGCCCTTTGGTATGGACAAGAAACCTGTCCTATGCTTTCCTGAGAAAGTCTCTTCATCTTCAGTAAACAATTAAAAATCCAGTCCTTAAGGTCTTTTCTTTTTTCAGAGTGCATTTGGATCCTTTCTGCTATTAGCTTTCTTACACAGCATAAATTGTCCTGCGTCCCTGGTTGCTGTCTGCCCCATGAGTCAGCTGTTCCAATTTATTTTAAAACATTAATTTTAGGTAAAATTAGAATAGAGACCACATTTATTTATCCACAGTGCCTGGGCCCAGTGCCTGGTATAAAACTGACACTTTAAAATGTTTTGAAAAATGGCTGAGAACTCCTATTAGTCAAAGGACTCCTAATGACCACCGGGTTGTTTCCATATGGCAGCCACTGCAGGTCTTCAGGGGGTGGGAGGCGAGCCCTGAGTTCTTTAAAAGGCTTTCCCTGGATGTTGACACAGATACCAAATGCAGCTGGGAAGGGAATGTGGTAGTCTGGCCAATGGTCTAATATTAAAATCAGGAGTAATATCTGAGAATCCAACTGCTTGTGCCCTACTTACCTAGTCATTGGGCAAGGCAGGTTAGGTCTGAGGGGGACATTACTGGCCAGGATCTCAGCATTTTATTGCAAGCTTAAGAAACTAAAAAGGAAGCAAAATAAAACATAATCAGTTTTTTGTTGTTGTTCTTGTCTTGCCAATGATTTGTTTTGACAAATTGACACTCTTAAAGATGGCTTTTCTGCCATTTTGTATGGCCACTGCACTATCTGCCGTTTAATTTTTCAAAGTAACTTCCAAGCTTCACACCTCCTGAGCACCTAGCCACTTTTTGCTAGCTTTGCTTCATGTTGTGAGAGAAGGGGCCACCTCATGTCCTGGTGTGCAGTGGTGACAACTGACACATTTAAGTTTAACCTTAGCCCTTCCAGTTCTGGTCCTGTGACCTTAAGTCTCTGAGCCTCAATTTTCTAATATGTCAAATGGTATTAATTATGATAGTTGCCTCTACTGTTGTTTTTGGGATTAAATGAGGTAGTCCATTTTTTTTTTTAAGTACAGAGGCTGGTGCATAGTAAAGACTCAAGAAATGATAACCATTATTATCATCATCAGCATTAAAAGCTTACCAAAGAGGGCCAGAAGGACTTGGGATATGAATCCAGGAAATCTACCACTTTCAGGCCAAATAATAATCCTATTAATAAAACCAGTGGAGTTCTGCTGTGTCACTCTTCTGGGACCTCATGTTCTGTTCTTTGCAGTATTGGAAAGTGGGCAAGGAGGTGGGGCGTGGGGCATGGGGCATGGAAGTGAGGTGGGAGGCTGGGAAAGCAGAGGGAAAATGAGGGCTGCTGATGGTTGGTGGTTCAGAGGCAGCAAAGCCAGCAGCAAGGAAATGGGAATTACCAGGCACTGAGGAGCCCTAGTGCCAGCTCTCTGCTGACATAATTAATGAGGCTGTTGTGCCAAAAACGAGGCATGTTGTTAATATACAGACCTGTTGGGAGCACAAGGGAAATGCAAATAAAAGTTTTGCCAAAAGGGGAGTGGGGTCAAATCAGCTCCAGAGGGAGACCACATTATCTGTAAAACTCTAGTGTATGGGAGGCCGGGAGACAGTATGAAGAAAAGCCGAGAATTGATTTCAAACAGGATCAGTAGTTACAAAATAGTAGACTTCTAATATTCTTGTCTGCTGATTTTCCTTCTATGTCTGTTTCTTTCAAAGTCTGTTCAATAGGTCAAATTCACTTGATAATAAAAACTACTTAGGCTGATGCAAAAGTAATTTAATTTAAAAAAATGGCAGAAACTGCAATTACTTTTGTACCAACCGAATACAATTCCAATCGCGTTTTAGTATTCAGGACTTTAATATACATTCCATAAGATACACAAGAAAAAAACCTTAAAGATTATTTTTATTTTTACTTTGAAGGGCTCTGGGTTGCTGAGAGGAAGCAGTCATGAACCTACATAAAATTATAATTTTTGGGCCAGGCACGGCGGCTTATGCCTGTAATCCCAACACTTTGGGAAGCCGAGGCGGGCGGATGACCTGAAGTCGGGAGATCGAGACCAGCCTGACCAACATGGAGAAACCCCCGTCTCTAGGAAAAATAAAAAAAAATTAGCCGGGCAGTGGCACACGGCTGTAATCCCAGCTACTCAGGAGGCTGAGGAAGGAGAATCGATTAAACCTGGGAGATGGAGGTTGCCGTGAGCCGAGATCACGCCATTGTACTCCAGCCTGGGCAACAAGAGCGAAACCCTGTCTCAAAAAAAAAAAAAAATTGTGATTTTTTTTTGTTCCCGATGTTTCCATCATAAAAACCAAAAACGATTACTGATTTCTCATGTGTGTTCTCAATGGTGAATTCAATTTTTTTTTCCAAAGAGTTTCTTGAATCATCCGGGTGAGACCTGCACCTAGGTGAAGGTGCCTGCGGGTGGCTTTGCTGTCCAAGGGTAGGCAGGAAGTGGAGTCTCGGGCAGCCACTGCTGTCCCCTGCAGGTGTGGCTGGGGACTGGCTGGGAAGAAAACCAGGGTCATTTGCTACAGTTGCTCTGGAAGGTCTCTGAGCACGGGCCCTGGCACCCACCTTCCCAAAAACAAGCCCGGTCCGCGGCCCAGCGGAGGGTCTCGTGGAGAAGAGAGGGATGGCATGCTGGTCTCACCGGAGCCAGGCCAGTGTCCCCACGGGGCGAGGGGTGGGGGGGGGCAATACAAGGAGGTTACTTTGGTCTGGCTCTACCCCTTTGTTAACCCATCGCTCTGTGCTACCCCTTTCTTCTCTGGCTTTGCCCAAGCCGGGTAGCAGAAAGCGCTGGGAACCAAGTGGCTGTTGGAAGTGACCGACTGCGGAAAGGCCTGCTTTATTTCGTCGCAATTCATTTATTTTCCTTTTCATTCTACCAGCTGCTCGCTGTTTGGTAAGTTAGAGCACGAAACACTTTTAAGCTGGGCCTGAGGGGCCGGAGCAGAGCCGCAGAACTATGCAGGCGTGCGTGTGAATGTGCGCGCCTGTGTGCCGCGTGGGCGCGCGCGCGTGCAGGTGGCCCGTTGGCGCGCGCACATTGTTTCTGTCTCCCGCGGCGGGGAGCGCGCTGGCTTTGCCCGGGGGCTTGGGCGCCCTGCGCCGGGGTGGAGCGGGCAGTGAGGCGGGCGGGAGGCGCTGGGCCGCTCTGGAGAGCGCGCACCCCGCGTGCTCACCCGGTCAAGGCTCCGCTCTTCGCTGAGCTCAGATCCACACAGGTGGCCCTCAACCGCCGCCCGGGGCAGTCGGTGCTCTTATTAGCTTCAATTTCCGGACGAGGAAGTGAGGCACGGAGAGGTTAAGGCGCCCAGCTATTAGGAGCCTTTGAACTCAGACAGTGTGGCTCCAGAATCTGCATCTTAACCCCATTACGCGTTATTTCTTAAACGCAGGCCACCCGGACTCCGGTTTGAAACGCATTGGATAATGAATCCTTTTCGCCTCCCTCCTAAAATACCACTTCAGTTCATCGAGAACCCAGAGGTAGCCCACCGTGTGACTCAGTGGCACGGGAAACATCGGAGTCGTTGACTTTGGGGTGGCAAAATGGGATCTCACACATGGTGCTTTATCAAATAAAGGGCACCGGCATGTTAAACTGATTTGTAGCATCTTTTACATGTGACAATACATAAACTTTGATAACACATCTGATCCTTTCTGATTTTTTTTTCTGACTTTAAGTGATGCATTATATTAGGAAAATATAGGAAAAGACAAAGAGGAAACTAAAAGTTCCCCATAATCTCAGCTCCCCACCGCATAATACTGTATGTTGCTGAAAATCCAGTGATTTTTTTCTAAGCATATGCTATCATAAAATTGATGAAAAGAAATGTAAAACAGGATTATAATGTACATGGTGTTTTATAATTTTTATATTTAATTATGCATCACGAACATCTCCCCACATCAAATATTCTACTAGAAACGTTTTTAATGACTACACCGTATTTCATTGTACAAATTTGCCATGACTTGCCACTAGCCTTGTTTTTTGACATTTAGGTTGCTCCCCAATTTTTGCTGTTATGAATGATGGACACTAGAATGCAGCAATTTTTTATACACACTATGACTATTTCCTTAGGACAAATGGCATTGCCAGGTCAAAGATCATCACACTTCTAAAGGGGTCAAACTATTATATAGAAAGGTGGACTCAGTCTACTCACCTCCTGGTAGAATTAATGTGCCCGTTTTCTTTCTCAATTCTGGGTGTTATTGCTCCAGGCAATCTTTATTAATAAACAAATTACAGCCTTCAAGGAAAAGCATATCTCAGTTATTTCATTAGACTATGCCAAGTTTCAAGAGAAAGACTTTTATGTGATTGCAGATACTTGAAACATTTGGGAAATTCAGTTTATTCAGATGCTCCCAGGACTGCACAAGACTCAGCAAAGGACATGGTAAAATAGGGGCACTTTGGAAAAAGGAACTAGGAAAGAATTCTCAAGCTACTTTTTTTTTTTCAAGGCAGAGAGATAGATGCTGTCTCTAAAATAAAAAAGGAGGTATTAATTGCCTCTTTGGCTGGATCTTTGGCTCCCTGGCAACTTTCCCATTGTCAGATCGGAAAACGTTGATGGTGCTGCTTGCCGCAGAGCTACTGCAGAAAAATTCAAGGCAGCAAACCTGGTCAATTAGGGTTTCTGTTAATTTTCTTCCACTTTCATTCTACCAGCTTCCCCTCCCCCTTCAGCAAGTTGGAGTGACAAATATTTAAAGTCAGCCTGTCACGCATGAGCAGCACAGCTATGTGAATGACTGATTTTCTTGACATTCTAAACAGCTTTGTGTGTGCATGTGGAGACCTGCAGACCCCAGACCTGCCACCGTCTGCCTCACAAGGCAATATTGGTTTAGTCTTTGAGGCAACGGTGGGAGTCTAGGCAAGTGGCATTTTATGACCAGGAAATGAATGGACATTTAATCTGCAGATGTTTTAGGGATAGGCATGTTTGTCACAATGACCTCTAGGTGGATTTCTGCAGTGACAAAGAGGAGACTTTTAGGGTGTGGTTTAAATTCCTTTCCTTGCACAGCTTGCTCTGAAATCACTTTTGCCTGAGGGATGGAGACCGTGATGTCCTTAGTGAATGTGAAAGATGCACTTGGACCTGACTGGCCTTTTTTCTCCCCACTCAGCGTTGCAGCAAGAGTAACAGATGTCTATTTAGGGAAGGCATGTTCTCTTTTTCTATGCAAACCTTGTTGCTAAAAATTCTCTTTTAGATGAATTATTAAACCCAATTTATGAAATAAGGGCAATACAGATTTCCTCTGGAACTATTCTTTCTCTCTGATATGTGATACCTGTGTCTGCTGGTGGAGAAAAGCAAAGAGAATATGAGAAGCCAGGCAGGATGGGAGAAAGGTGGGATAAGTAATTAAAGGTCATTTTATAGCCCCAGAAATTCCCTGAATGTTTGGACCCCTTGGGGTGCATCTAGAATTATTTAGCCCTCATATAGAAATGCACAAAATCATAATTATTTTTGTAAACCTAGATTTCTTCTCACAGTCTAACGAAGTAGGAATATTTAACACCACAATTCCTATAAGAAACAGCACTGCTTTTTTTGAGAACAGGCATTGATCTGTGTCTGGAACATCAAGGGGGTGCTTCCAAGGAAGAGAGTAAGTTATTCTTTTTTTATCCAAGGGGAGGGATTTTGTGTTGCTCTTGAAGGGGACTCGGCAGGAAAAAGTGGCTGGAAGAGTTGAGTGGACATAAAGCCACAGAGAGGTGCAGTGGCCTCTGGATATCCTGAGGCCAGGGATGCCTGGGATGCTTAGCTGGTTGTTTAGGTTATAAACTTAATGTGAGGTAGAAACCACCATCACCTCTCTTATGAAATCCTCAGTAACATCTACTTTTTAAAAGCATAAAAGCCTTCACTAATGAATATTCTCCGTATATTTTTTAGAAAAACTCTTTTTGCAATACATGAAATTTTATAGTAATTATGGGAGAAAAAAGTTAACCATTGACTTGAAATTCACACCTTAATGCCAACCTTAGATGCTGCGTCAGGGAAAGGGTGGTCAAGCTGCCTGGGTTCAAAAAACCACGGCAGTGTGCCCTAACATAGATTACCTACCACTTTAAAAGTCCATTTCTTCCTCTCCACTTGTGGTTAATAATAATACCTACATCCTAGGGTTGTGAGAATGGGTCCAAGAGAAATGCAGGGAAACTACTTACCAGGACTTGTATTCAAGTAATAAGAAGGTATGTACCATGAGGACTCAACTTCCTCTGCTGTTGGAAGCCTGCATATGGGAATGGCAATAAGAAACAAGTCCATTCATGCTGCAGACATTAGAAAAACTCAAGAATTGAAAGACCAGGGATGTCTGAAAGTTGGGCAATTGGAGGAGCTGAAGGAAGAAGGTTTGATACGTCCATGTGAAGAGCAGTTAAATCCCTGCCCAACACAACCTGAGCTCGAGGCCTTCTTGCCCCACCAGAAGCCTAAAATTTTACCCTCTGGAGAAACTGATCCAGGCTGGCTTCCAACCCAGAGTTGCCAGGCACAGCTGGGGTGGAGGTGGGGCTCTGGTCAGAAACAAGGTTAAATGAAATTGTGCAACTTTACCCCCACTTCAGTCTTATTTCCCCAGTAGGCTCCCAGAATGCTTGTTGCCAGGTTTACCTTCCCCAGGCCAAAAACCAGAGGAAAGAGCAGAAATACTGAATTTTGGCAGAATCTTCCAAAGGAACAGCAGCAGGGCCCCTGCCTGATCATCCTCAGCAAAGACCCTACTGGCAAGCTCATTGTACTTAATGAGCTTCCAGCCAAACTTGGATACCACCTTCCTAAGATAAATGAAAAGGCAATGATTACAAGAAAAACCTTAACCATGGAAAGCCAATATCAAAACAAATAAGAGGAGAAAAGGAACTTAAACAGAGATCATGTTGCCCCACCCTTGAAGGGAGTAAAGGCTGTGCATCCCTAAGAAAAGACTATTCAGAGGGCAGTAGAGATGCTGAAATGAAAAATACCACAAAACCAGAAGTAAAATGCAATAAAAAGGATGGGGCTAAAGTGGGTAAAGTCTCAAAAGGTGTGATAAAAAACGTTAGATTCTTATTAGAGACACAATATAAAATAAAACGTACTCCAGATAAAAGAAAGAAAATGGAGGAGAGAAAATTGTCAAAGAAAACAATATTCTGAAATATCTCAGAACAAAAGGATATGATTTACCAGATTGAACAGGCCCCAAAAGTACTCAGCATGATGAATTTTTCCTTCTTTTCCTGTATCTTTATTTTTTATTCTATTTTTATTTTTGTGGGTACCTAGTAGATGTACATATTTATGAGTTACATGAGATATTTTGATACAGGTATGCAATGCATAATAATCACATCATGGAGAATAGGGTAACCATCACCTCAAGCATTTATCCTTTATATTACAAATAATCCACTCATACTCTTTTAATTATTTTTAAATGTGCAATTAAATTATGTTTGACTACAGTCACCCTGCTGTGCTCTCAAATACTAGGTCTTACTCATTCTTTCCAACTATTTTTTATACCCCTTAACCCTCTCCACTCTCCCTCCAATGCCCTTCCCAGCCTCTGGTAGCCATCCTTCTACTCTGCATTTCTATGAGTTCAATTATTTTAATTTTTAGCTCCCACAAATAAGTGAGAACATGAGACGTTTGTCTTTCTGTACCTGGTTTATTTCACTTAACATAATGACCTCCACCCAAATGACAAGATCTCATTCTTTTTTTATGGCTGAATAGCACTCCACTGTGTATATGTATCACATTTTCTTTTTCCATTCATCTGTTCATGGACACTTAAGTTGCTTCCAAATATTGGCTATTGTGAATCGTGCTGCAATAAACACGAGACAGATATCTCTTTGATATACTGATTGCCTTTCTGCTGGGTATATACCTAGGAGTGGGATTGCTGGATCATATGGTAGCTCTAGTTTTAGTTTTTTGAGGAACCTCCAAACTATTCTCCATAGTAGTGGCACAATTTACATTCTTGCCAACAGTGTATGAGGGCTCCCTTTTCTTCACATCCTCGCTAGCATTTGTTATTGCCTAGCTTTTGGATAAAAGCTATTTTAGCTGGTATGAGATAATGTCTCATGGTAGTTTTGATCTGCATTTCCCCAGTGATCATTGATGTTGAACACCTTTTCATATACCTTTTTGCCATTTGCATGTCTTCTTTTGAGAAATGTCTATTCTGATCTTTTGCCCATTTAAAAATTGGATTATTATATTTTTTCCTGTAGAGTTAGTTGAGCACCTTATATATTCTGGTTATTCATCCCTTATCAAATGAGTAGTTTGTAAATATTTTCTCCCTGTCTGTGGATTGTCTCTGGATTGTCTCTTCACTTTGTTCATTGTTTCTTTTGCTGTGCAGAAGTATTTTTTTTTTTTTTTTGTAGATGAAGTTTTGCTCTTGTTGCCGAAGCTGGAGTACAATGGCAGGATCTTGGCTCACTGCAACTTCCATCTCCTGGGTTCAAGTGATTCTGCTGCCTCAGCCTCCCAAGTAGCTGGGATTACAGGCATGCACCACCACACCCAGCTAATTTTGCATTTTTAGTAGAGATGAGGTTTCACCATGTTGGTCAGGTTGGTCTCGAACTCTTGACCTCAGGTGATCCACCTGCCTTGGACTCCCAAAGTGCTGGGATTACAAGCTTGAGCCACTGTGCCCAGCCCTCAGAAGCCTTTTTAACTTGATGTGATCCCATTTGTCTGTTTTCACTTTGGATGGCTGTGCTTGTGGTGTTTACTCAGGAAATCTCTGCCTAGTCCAGTATCTTAGAGCATTTCCCCAATGTTTTCTTTAAGTAGTTTCATAGTTGGGGTCTTAGACTTAAGTCTTTAATTCAATTTGATTTGGTTTTTGTATATGATGAGAGATAGGGGTCGAGTCTCATTCTTTTGCATATGGGTATCCTGTTTTCCCAGCACCATTTATTGAAGAGACTGTTCTTTCCCCAATGCATTCTTGCTACCTTTGTCAAAAATGAGTTCACCATAGATGTATGGATTTATTTCTGGGTTCTCTTTTCTGTTCCACTGAACTATGTGTCTGTTATGCCAGTATCATGCTATTTTGGTTACTATAGCTCTGTAACATAATTTAAAATCAGGTCATATCATTCCTCCAGCTTTGGTCTTTTTACTTAGTATAGCTTTAGCTATTCTGGGTCTTTTGTGGTTCCATATAAATTTTAGAATTGTTTTTTCTATTTCTGTGAAATGTCATTGGTATTTTGATAGGGATTGCTTTAAATCTGTAGACTGTTTTGAGTAGTATGGACATTTTTAACAATATTGATTCTTCCAATCCATGAACATGGAATATCTTTCCCTTTTTTGTGTGTCTTCTTCAATTTCTTGCATCAGTGTTTTATAGTTTCAGCAAATTAATTTTAAAAATAAAAGGGAAAGGGAACCATCTAAAGTACATTTTAACAAAATTTAAGTATTTCAGGAATAATGAGTAGATTCTAAGAATCCCTCTTGGAAGGTAGGGCAAGAATGACAGATCAGGGCGTCACATACAAAGGATTAGGAGTCAGAGTGGTATTAATCATCATAGCAGCATCAGAATATAGAAGATAAAGGAACAAGACTTAAAATGCCAAGGAAAACATTTTCAGCCTAGAACTCTATACCCAGCTAAGCAAGAGTGATCTCTAGAAGAAGCTAGTACAGATATCCCAAAATAAAGGAATTAACAAAGAAAGATGCCATAAGGATCCAGAAAAGGGATTCAACACAGAAGAGAGGCAAAAGGAATTCAGAATTTGGTAAGTGAAGCCCCTGGATGACCGCTGGGTAGTGAGGATGACAGTTCACCAGCTCAGATTTGAGCAGGAGGAAGGACAGCTCCTGGAAGGACATCTCCAAGGTACAGATGGGATGGATATGTTTCAATATACCCAGGGGAATTTTACATCTCTTCTCTAGAGTTTGTGGGGAAAATTAGTGATGGCTACATAAGTTATGCAAGTGGAAGCAAAGTCAATAATTAATTCCAGGGGAAAAAAAAAGTCATATGCAAAAGAAAATGCAACACTTTTCTGGAGCAGCTTGACCAATGTTTACTTAATAAAAATAACACGTTCATTGGATATTGATTTAACAAAACCTGTGACATGATTACATGGGGAGGACATAGAAGGAAAAGTAGATAAAGTAAGGGCATCCTTTCTAAAACCCTCATCAACCATAGCAGGACGGCAGGAGGTAATGTCTAAAATGGAGAAGTCAAGAATCAATAGTATGTATTTTACTCGTACTAAAAGTGGAGGTACATATGGAAAATGTGGAAGTAAATATGGTAAATATGAAAAGTGGAGGTAAATATGAAAGGTATTTGCTGAGTTGGGACTTGGGCTGGGGGAGGTATGGGGAGGGGAACACTGTTTTTCCTTACTAGCCTTATAGTAGTATTTGACTTTTAAAAGCATGTAAATGTATTAAATTTGATAGAAATAAAATTAAATTTTAAAACAAGGCTGAGCACCACGCCTGGCCTAGGTAAGTGCCAGCTATTGTGTGACAGCTGTTCTTCCCATCCTATATCTTGCTCTCTTGGTTTTTCTCAGCAAAACCTGACAGGCAAGTTACAAAAGTTGGCCAGTGGGATTCCTTGTAACTTTGACTTTCACTTCCACACTCAGGAGAGGCCTCATAATAGCATCTGTGGTGGTGGTTGTTTTCTTGTTTTTGTTCCTTTGCTGTGTTTTGCCTTTAAAGAGAAGGTGCCTGAATGCTGGGCTTTGCTGGAGAAACTCAAAGTGCATGAGAAACTTTGATTCAGAATGTTTTTGGTGTTGCTTCGGTTACTGAAATAACTGACTGGTGTTTAAAATAGGAAATCTGTACTTTTCACCTCATATGTAACTAGGGATTTTTCTTATAAGGATTTTATTTATGTGAAAAATCGGACTGTCTTTTGGAGTACTGGAATGGATTAAATGTTCCCAACTGAAATAAATGGCAGAGGCCTTTTTTTTGCAAAACACCCCTTTGCCTTATGCCCTTTCTGTGGGAGGTAAATTGAGAATGCTATATCAGGGGAGAGCTGTGCCTGGTAAGAGTGGATTATTTTGTGGAAATCAGTGAAAAGGTTGATAGTTTACATCTGGGCTGCCTATGGGGGTAAAGGTGGCAGCACCCTGGACTCCCAGAGCAGAGGGGACTAGAAGGAGGGTAAGGACTGGGAATTTGCAGAAATCTGTGGAGGAAATGGAACTTAAACTTCATTGTGGCCTTAGGGGTCTGCAGTCTTCTTAGCTGGATCTGGTAGGGCCAGAGAGACCTAGCTGACCTCAAGGTTGTAGGAGTTTCCAGGATTTCCTGGCATTATCTCACCCACATAGCTGTTTTCACCCCATCAGGGATTAGCAGGTTCTGGTATTTGGTATTGGTACGGAAGACAGGCTTGCCCCAAAGTAAAAAAAAAAAAAAAAAAAAAAATTCTGGATGACCAAAGTGTGTTTCTTTTCTTAAAGTCATCTTCCCTCCCCCTTTCCTAGAATCGAGCCAAAGTTGCTCCCCACCGAATGGGGCACCCCTCTTCACGTCTCAGTGCAGCTCATCGTCTGCTGTGACTTAAATAGCAAGAAGAATTTTTAAAAATAAGTTTTGTCATCAGCCGTTCTTGATCCTAAGCAGCACTGCTCCCGCAGATGTGGCAAAATCCTCTCACAGGCCAGCTTGCTTTGTTCCGGAGGCAATTTGTGCGGAAAGCAGCAAGTTCCCTGGTGCTAGAGGACACAGAAATGGACCTGCCACCCTGCCCCTGTGACTGGGGGGTCGGGCGGGGGTTATGTGTGGGTGTGAATGCGTGTGGGGTGTGAGGATGTGGGTGTGAGTGTGAGTGTGCATGCGTGTGGGGTGGGTGGGAATGGGGCAGGAGGAAGGAGAACGCAGCTCAACCAAGTTAAGAAGTTCAACCCAGCTTTCCGGGTATGTTCTTTTTTAACAAAGAGTGGTATGTTCTGTCTTAACTATTCAGCCTCTTGGTCTGAAAATCTCAGCAAGATTCTACCAAGTTTATTTTTAAAATGCTTGTAATTTGAAGATGGACTTCAGAAAGACTCGATGTTTGCACGGGGTAGGGGGTGGGCGATTGTAGTTCATTTCTTGACCTTTCTGCAGTGGGGAGAAGAGGGTGCTGGTGAAGTAGGAGGCACTCATCTTTTATTATCAACAGGAGAATATGTTGTGTTTTATGTGAAAAGTATAGGTAGTTTAAGAAGAAACGCGTTCTTCCGTGGTGTGGGTTTGCCATATGTCTGGATTGCTGCCATGTGACAACTTGGGTCCTTATTTTAAGGACAGTACTCAGACAAAAAAGCGTGTGTCCCTGAGCTGAGAGCTTCACATACAGTGACTCAGTCCTTTCCTGGGGTGTCACCGGCCACTGGGGGTACCACTGGTAATTTTAGGTGGAATGTGGTGAACACTTTTACTTTAAAAGTTATGTGTTTATGTTAATATGTATTAGGAAAAATGAAAACCAGCCCAAGTCCATAATTACATGGAGAGATGAAATTCCTGTCAAACAAATAGTTTGAAAATTGATTTAACAAAACCTGCGACATGAAATGTGAGTTTGTTTAAGAAAGTTACCAGCTAAATAATAATTCAGGAGTGCATCTCCCCAGGTTAGGTAGGAGAAATAATTCTCCCTGAAGGTCCCCATGGCAATACTTATGAAGAGATCATTTGCAAATCTCTGGGACAGGGTACATGGGGGCCCTAAAGAATGCTGAGGTCCCCAGAGAGTAACCCCAGGGGGATTCCAGGCCACCTTAGGCCTGAAGAGTCAAAGGAGGAGGAAAGTCCACTGACCACCAAAGCCACAAAAGGGGCATAGCCATGGACACAGACAGGGCACCAGAGTGAGGAGGAGCAAGGAGAGATTCTCCCACCTCCCTCCTCCCGCTGCCTCAGCCCTCCTGCCATCACCTGCCATGGGCTAAACCCAACCGGAGGCCAGTGGGCTAGGAGCCCAGTGGAGTCCACAGGGTCTACCTCCCAAGGAGTACAGATCTGGGTAGAGACTGGATCTAGGTGGGGACAGGGTGGGAGCAGAGGGTAGCCAAGCAGTGGGTGGGCTGTGGGCATGGCAGGAATGGTGGAGGTGGTGAGTGGTGACTGGGCCTGGCTTCTTATGATGGTCCAATGAGGTTGGTATGGATTGGCTCACTTTTCAGATGACAAGCTGAGCCTTAGAAAGGTTGAAAACTTGCTCAAGCTTACATTACTGGTGACTGAGCGGGGTCTCAAATCAGGTCTATCTGATCAGAGAGCCTGAGCTCTTAAGCATTACGCACACACATACCCCAGCTCATATAAAAACCAGCAAACTGATACTGGAGCTATGTTCACAATTAATACAAATAATAAAGCAAATTTTTAAAATGTTCTTGAAGTGCTGATGTTTCATCTCCATTACCTCTGTCGTCGAGGGTGCACAGGTGGGCCTCTTGTGTAGACAGGTCCTGCGCTAGACCGCTGGACTGCGTCCTGGTTCACCCGACGCCTTGTTATTTCAGCCACAGAAACACAAGCCTTATTTGTCCAAGTGCCAGAGTCTGGCTGGCTCTCTTCGGGGTTCACACTCAAGGACAGGGCTCCTGGCCAAATTAAAGTGGGGCCTGGGAGAGTCCAACTGCACTTAAAAAATAATAATAATTGCATGTACTTTCTTTAATGAGCTCTCATTCCCACTTGGCAGCAGGAACACTAAATTCAGTCCACTCCAGCAAAGCGCAGTCTAATCCAATAAAAATGTTAGTCTAATCCAGGAATTCAATCACTGTCCAGTTCAAAGGTCTCTCTCCACAAGGTACTGCCCCTCCTCTACCTCTACCCAGAATATCCCAGGGACCTCCTGCCAGCCCACGGCCCAGAAAGTAGGGGCAGGGAAAGCCAGTACCAGCGGGGGCGAGGCTGCATGGCCTCATGGCTGTTGTTCTCTCCCTATTCACTCATGTCCACCTGACATCTCTGAGTGTCTAATGATGTGGCCTGCTTCGCTGGATGCCCCACCCGAATGCAGAGGGACCAACAGAGGCACAGTGACAGTTCTGGTGCCTCTACCCAAGCAGGCTCCACCTCCTAGCTTCTGCCTGCAGGTCACTCTACACCTCTGGAAGTCTTGCGAAGTGAGAGAGTAGCCCACTGCGCTTCTGAAGTTGGCTTTTAAAATCGCTATGGATGAGACTAGGGGGCCGTGGGAGTGGAAATCCCTGCTTGGTTTCACGTAGCTTAGGCTCCCTTGAATAGAAAGCGTGAGGTGCGGTGAAAGGGGAAGGCAGGATCCCAGGGCAGCAACAGTGAGGGTGAAGGAAGGGACACAGGGAAAGGGTGGGGGAAATGCAAGGTGCTGTCTTGCTGAGCCAGCCCTGCTTCAGGAAGAGGCCCAGCTGGTCATTCAGCCATGTGGGATGTCTCTGAACAGATTTACAGAAATCCCATGCTTTGAAACAGCCCATCATGGAGGAATGGAGTAGGGATTTATTCCTGGTTCTCTCCTACCTCTTTTCCTGCACCGGTCAGGGGTCCCCTCAGAGGGAGTCAACTCTCCTGTGCTTCTGGGCTGCATTGCCTGTCTTCTGGGAAGCCAGACCCTGTGTCCATCAGCGTGGCTCCTCATGTGAGTCTGTGAGTTGGGAAAGCAGCCAGAGCCTTCCACAGGGGCTCTGCTTTCCAGAGCCACCACAGTAGAGGCTGGGCATGGGTGTCGTGGGGGCTGTGGAAAGGGTCCGAGGGGTCAGATGCCGTGGGGATGTTTTGTTCTTGTTTTAAATTTTCTAGAAGAAATTAGGCTGAATCAACATCTAAAATACTTCAGTAAGGAATACAATGAGTGACTGTGTGTCTTCAGAACACCCAGGACCAAGGCTGGTAGAGCCCTCAGCAGCACAGAGACCTGGGACTTCTTTCCTTCGCGTGACTTGGAGCTGCAGCGTATTGTGGTGGTTAAACTCCGTGCCATTAGGCAGGGCTGCAGCTTCCCCAGCTGCACTGCTTCCTGGTAGTTAAGAAGGTTACTTCACGCCCCAAGCCTTGAGGCCCTGATACCCAGACGAGAATGACAGCTATGTCTAACTCACCAAGTTGTTGTGAAAAGTAAATGGGATAAACCAGTGTTTCTCACGTTTTGGGCATTTGCATACCACCTTCACACTTTCCTCCTTACCTGTGTACCACCTGCCTTATTATTTAGTTGATATTTTTCTTTAAATTGGCTCTATTTTTTCCCATTTATTTATTTTATTGCATTTTAGGTTTGGGGGTACATGTGAAGAACATGCAAGATTGTTGCATAGGTATACACGTGGCAGTGTGATTTGCTGCCTTCCTCCCCATCACCTACATCTGGCATCTCTCCCCTTGCTGTCTCTCCCCAGCTCCCCACCCCCCACCGTCCCTCCCCTATTTCCCCCCAACTGACCCCAGTGTGTAGTGCTCCCCTCCCTGTGTCCATGTGTTCTCATTGTTCAACACCCACCTTTGAGTGAGAATATGCGGTGTTTGATCTTATGCTCTTCTGTCAGTTTGCTGAGAATGATGGTTTCCAGGTTCATCCATGTCCCTACAAAGGGCACAAACTCAACGTTTTTGATGGATGCATAATATTCCATGGTGTATATGTGCCACATTTTCCCTATCCAGTCTATCGTTGATGGGCATTTGGGTTGGTTCCAGGTCTTTGCTGTTGTAAACAGTGCTGCAATGAACATTCGTGTGCACGTGTCCTTATAGTAGAACGATTTGTAATCCTTTGGATATATACCCAGTAATGGGATTGCTGGGTCAAATGGAATTTCTATTGCTAGGTCCTTGAGGAATCGCCACACTGTCTTCCACAATGGTTGAACTAATTTATACTCCCACCAACAGTGTAAAAGTGTTCCTATTTCTCCACATCCTCTCCAGCATCTGTTGTCTCCAGATTTTTTAATGATCGCCATTCTGACTGGCGTGAGATGGTATCTCAATGTTTGATTTGCATTTCTCTGATGACCAGTGATGATGAACATTTTTTCATATGTTTGTTGGCCTCGTGTATTACCCATCTGACAAAGGGCTGATATCCAGAATTTACAAAGAACTAAAACAGATTTACAAGAAATTGGCTCTATTTTAAACCTTAGCCTCATTCTAAGAAATAATATCTGTGAGTTCTCCAGGTAAACATGCTGATTGCATATGTTTTTTCTAATATACATTAGAATAAGATGTTAGTGTTAGACTGTTAATCTTAAACTGAGAAAATGACCATCTCACTCATGAAAAGTGATGCAATGCTACACTTTGATGAACACTGAGCTGATCTTTAAATTCAGGCGGAATCTGGTGTTCGGTAAATATTTGCTGTCCTGGCACCTTCAGTGCTGGCCGGTGTTGTGTCACATACTTCCTGGGTGTGGGCTGCTCATTTATCTCCAGCTCTTCTGTCTTGCTTGGGAGCATCTTGCAGGGGAGCAATGGCCATCTCCCACCGACTCTGCAGCTGCTTACGGACCTGGGTCTTACATGCACATACAAAGGTCTCCTTCTTGAAGCTCCTGTCATCCATCTCTACCTCCTTCTTTCCTCCCAGTGGCCATCTTTCATAGCCTCCTGGTCATTCCCTTTCTTCCCTGAAGGCTTTGACACCTGCCTCTTGGCTTTGCTTTCCACTCCAAGCTCATCCATAAACCTCAGTGACCTCAGTGACATCCGACATCTTGTCTTAAAGTTCCTTGACCTCTTCACCTCCAATAACTATCCTCCCCATGACCTCTTCAGCAAACCACTGGCACAGTCACATCCTGTGGAGCACGCCACCTGCTAGAACTACACAATCTCAGAAATCTTTCCATCTCAGACTTCACCCTTCTTCCCTCCAACTCCTTGTGACCTTATTCTTGTGTTTGTTTCTTTAACCTCATTAGAACTCCAATTCCTTGATGCTCCCTTTTCTCACAGGTCCACTCCCACCTTCCCTGCCCAGTCTAGGCACCGTGAGGCATTGCTTAGCAACTTGGTAGTTCCTGGCAATTTTCAGATTCCACCACACCCACCTGCAAAGCCCCAATCTTGGAGCAATTAACCTACCTGCAGGCCAGTCCTATTCCTGGGATTGCAGTGGGGCGTGTGTGGGCTGAGCACTGTTGAAGAAAATCTACTCATCTTTTTCTCAGAAGTTTGTTTTGTTCCTATTTCCCTATTTGTGGTAATGTTTCTGTTAGATAAGTGTTCTGAAAATGATAAAGTGTAAAAAAAAAAGATAAAGTATTTGTACCTTCATCATAAAGACCTGACCTCTCCCATGAAGGGATTTACAGTCAATTGATTAATTGCGAGAGCAATGCTCCTGGCCTCATTTGGGTTTTACACTTCTGTTTGGAATGCCCTTCCCCTTCTAATTCAATTTTCAAGATTTCCCCAAATTAGCTCTTACAGGAGACCTTGTCTGGGACCCAGACTTGGTTAGGTTGTTCCTCTCCCACTAAGCTTTCAGAGCACTTATCACAGGACTTTGCAATGAGCTACGTATGTATCAGTCTCCCCTATTAGACTGTGGTGTGGCTTTTTGAAGGGAAGGATCTTGTCCTACTCATGTTGGTTCCTCCACCTCTCATCCCAGAGCAGATACACAATAGTTGCTTGTAAACAAAACTAAAATGACCTAAAGCCAGAAGGTCAACTTTCGCATCTTTGAGAGAAGAAAAAAGAAATTTCTTGCACTAAAATTATGAGCTGCAATAAACAATTAAATTTTGTCTACTTAGCTCTCCAACCACGTAGAATGGAAGTTAATCACAAGATCACTTCCCCTTGGCCACTGTTGGTCGGCTTCCGCTGGGCCAATATACAGGTATAAGGAGCCTGACCGATTCACGTGCTCGTCCTTTGCTTCTCTCAGGACAACCAAACCAGCTTAAAATTAAAAAATGGTCAAGAGATATGGATTGATGGTTGATCTGATAACTTCATGACCCTCATTTTTTCTCAATTATTTTATTGGGGTATAATTTACCCAGAGTAAAATTCTCCCATTATAGTGTATGGTTCTGCAATTCTTGAGAAAAGCATAGTCTTGGCACCATTACCACGGTCAAGATAAAGAACAATTCTTTCACCCTAGAATTCTCTGTTCTCCTTTGGTGTTTAATCTTTGCCCTCTCCCCAGCTTCTGGGAACCAATGATCTGTTTTCTGTCCTTATAGTTCTGCCTTTGCACGAATGTCATGTAAGTGGAATCCTACAGTATGTAAGAATTATCACAACACATGTATGATTCATCTGTGTTATTGAGTACATCAGTAAATAAGCCCTTCATCTTGCTGTTTTGTATTCCGCTGTGCAATGGACCATAGTTTCTTAATCTATTCCCCAGTTGCAGGACATGCAAACTGTTTCCAGAGAGTTTTTCTCAGTGTCTGCTTCACCCGTAGCTTCAGGTATTATTGCACCTGCACCTCCGAGAGGCTGTTTCCCCTAGCAATGCTCCTGCCCCTGTCCTAGCAATAGATGGTGTCCCTTGTTGCCTGACATGTGTTGACCCAGTCACAGTGTGTGGGTGGGGGAAGGAGCGTTCTTTGCTTGCTCTGACTCAACCTGTCAGGCAGGCACCATGCTGGTGTCCCAGGACACCTCTGCAGAGGACTTCTAAATGACTGCACTGCCCCCAGCGGTAGGAGACCCTTACTAGTTTGGGCCCAGGATGTATTTCTGCCTCTTTCTCAGGGGTGGAAATTTTTTTCTGTTCTCTTCCTCCAGCTGCAATGGGTGCTCTAAAGCAGTGGAGTCTGCTGCCCTTGAGTGTATCAGTAGTTCAGCAGCTTGAAGTCATTCCACGAAAAAGAAGGACTTCTTGCTGTTTCTGCAGCGGCTACTGCTGTTCCCCTGCCCAAGGGCTGCAGCATGAGAGATGCTTTCTCAGGACTCTTGCTCTGCTCCAAATCTTTCTTATGAGTGCTTGGTGAGATCAGGGAAGAAAAGCCTGCTGGTCTGTGCAAATTTCCTCGTCTCTTTGGTATGCTATAACAAAATACCATAAACGTGACTTATAAACAACAGAAATTTATTTCTCACAGTTCTGAAGGTTGGGAAGTCCAAGACCAAGGTGCTGGCAGATTCAATGTCTGGTCAAGGCTGGCTTCCTCAGAGATGGCTGCCTTCTCACTGTGTTCTTATATGGCAGAAGGGGAAGCCAGCTCTCTCTGGGGTTCCTTTAATAAAGGCACTAGTCACATTTATGGAGACTCTACCCTTGTGACCTAAACACCTCCCCAAAGCCCCACCTCCAAATACCATCATCTTAGGGGTTAATTTGCAACACTACACCTGTGTCTGTGTCTCCCAGGGGCTCCATATTTTTACAGTACCCCCACTTAGCCTTTAGCAAGTCATTAAAAATTTTAGGTGAACTTTTCTCACTGACTAGTATGGCATCTGGTGACATCTGTTCAAGGTAAGCAAGTGCTGATGTCCCGTTTTTCCTTGCAAGTACTTGTCTTTCTCTAGATTTTGAGTTGTTTACCCTGTGGCCTCAGCTGTCATACAGGTTCAAGAAAAGTTGTGAATTTGCACAATGGTCAGTTTTTTCTTGTTATAAGGGTGGGAGTGATGTTTCCCCAGCTTTCTACATCCTAGGCAGAAGCCAGAGGCCATCTGCACTTTTTTTTTTCTTTTTGAGACAGAGTCTCACTCTGTTGCCAGGAGCCAGGCTGGAGTGCAGTGGCACAATCTCAGCTCACTGCAACCTCCGCCTCCTGGGTTCAAGCAATTCTCCTGCCTCAGCCTCCCGACTAGCTGGGACTACAGGTGCACGCCACCATGCCCAGCTAATTTTTGTATTTTTAGTAGAGATGGGGTTTCACCATGTTGGCCAGGATGGTCTCAATGTCTTGACCTCGTGATCCGCCCACCTCGGCCTCCCAAAGTGCTGGGATTACAGGCTTGAGCACCATCTGCACTTTTAAACAGAAGGTGGGAAGACAGAGCCCCACTGGAGAAGGGAGAGTCACTGGCTTAAAGTTGGGGGAGGGGACTCCCAAGGGCCAGCTCCAGCCCTGGCTATATTCCAGTTGAGCCACAGGTGTTTGAACAAAAACTTGAGTTGGCTTCAGACATTTTAAAATCTGAAATTTTCTCATTTAAAAAACCTGGATGTTTGCTTTCTCTTGGAAAAACTTCCTGCTGTGCTCATCACCAGGATACTTCCTTGCTGTGGGGCACATTCTCCCTTCCCTGTCATCCCCACCGCCCATAAACACTCACCTGCTTCACGAGTTTTCCTCACCTGCCTTGTCCCTGTGGGCAGGGATGGGGCTGAACCAGTGTGTTCTGGTAAAGTTCTTCCAGTGATGGAGATACCAAAATAGGCTCGTGCTTGTGAGTAAACAGCCAGCTCCCTGAGCCCCCAAGAACCCATCAGCCAGACTGGCACCTTCCCTAGGACCTTCATTCCCAAAGAGCTAAAGTTAGCAAACCCAGTGGCTGTGGTGAGGAACCGGGACGGGCACCTGTGCTGACTGCTGTCCTGCCCCATGCTAGCATAGGATGCCTACTGACAGGCTAACACCCAAAATGCTTAAGTTTGCAACTCTCAACTTAATGTGCCACACACAAGCTCCTGGCTCTCAGAAGGTGGAAGTCAGTAGAGTGAGGCTATTTAAGGTGATATTTTCAAACAAGGCTTTGAAGGGCCTAGTTGTAGAAATCAGTGTAAGCAGTGAAACTGTGCTTTGGATATTGGTTCTGGGAGAGTAAAGAAGAGACCAAAAACAAATAGGAAGTGAGAAATTAAAAAGTACATTGGAGAGAAGCTTAAACAACAGGAAAATCAAGAAACAGGGCGGATACATGTTGGAGATAAACGAAAAATGGCTGCGCCCCAGGGTGGCCCATTATCAGGGATTTTTTGGCCCCTTTCTACTTTAAAAAGATACATAATTACAATAAAGTAATTAACTGTTTTGTAATTAAATACCAAAATAATTAAATTTGAAATTAAACATGATAGCATCAGGTTGTTCCGACAGGATTAATTTGTGTCTTAATCTGATAAATCACTTTCATTATTATTAGGATTAAGTTTTAGAGGCAAGAAATTGCAAAAGGAATAGTTCCTGCATTCCACAGAGAAAGACTGCCTGGGCTTTTGATTCCTCACACACACAGCTCTCTCAGAGGTCAAGTGCTGATTTTTAAGGCACAAGTCGGAAGAAAAAGAGAAAATATTCTTGAAAGGACAGTTTTTCTGATATTTGTACCTCAACTATTTTGTACTTGGATTTTGAAAAGTAAACCAAAGTTTCCTCACAAGTTCCTAGGAGTTTCTGATCAGATAAATAAATAAATCAGAAGCCAAAAGAAGTAGCCAAATTAATAGCTTCCCATCAAACAGCAAACATTTAGTGTCTGTTTTGTGCTTAGTACCATGCTGGAAAATGCAAGAGCATGGGAAGACATGTAAAATACAGTCTCTTCTTTCCAAATGCAGGGCTTTCTTCTCTTGCTATAAAGAAAAATAATGTATGCATATGGAAAATAAGATGGCACTCTGAAACTCAATAATAATAGAAGGTACCTATAAGGGTTCATTTTGTGTGTCCACTTGGTGAGGCCACAGTACCCAGATATTTTGTTAAACTATATTTGTTATTCAATATGTTCTGTAAAGGTATTTTTTTAGATGAGATTAACATTTAAATCAGTATATTTTGGTGAAGCAGGTTACCCTCCATAATGTAAATGGGCCTCATCCAATCAGTTGAAGACCTTAATAGAAAAAGACTGACCTCACATCAGAAGGGGGAATTCTGCCAGCAGACCGCCTTTGGACCTGAACCGTGACTCTTCCCTGGGTCTCCAGCCTGCTGGCCTACCCTGCAGATTTTGGACTTGCCAATCCTCCACTATCACATGAGCCAATTCCTTAAAATAAGTCTCTCTCTATATATATACATCCTGTTGGTTCTGTTTCTCTGGAGAACCCTGACTAATTCAGCACCAAAGTAAGAGATGCCTCAGGGAAGCTCACTCTGTCTTTGGCAGACTCCATTGTTACAGCAGCAAAGTGCTGCAGGATGGATGAGCCCACGGTGCCCTGATAAAACTGCATTTATAGAAACAGACAGACAGCCCGTGGGCCACGGTTGGCCAATATGTTTCTTTAGAAATATTGCACGAAAATGTTATTTATCTTGACTACGAGTTTTTTGGTGCCCACTTTCATTTTTCACTCCAGGTGAGGCCTCTCTTGTCTCAACACAGTCCCCACCTGGCTCCTCAAGCGACATGATCTGAATGGTGTCCATGGGGATAGAGTTCAACTAGCAGGACCAGAAAGCAACATGGACATGCTGGAAAGATAGCCCTGCTGTTCTGTACAACCTTGAATAGCTCTTAAACTTCCTTGGACCTTGTTTCTTCTTCTAAAACTAAGTGTTGTAAAAAAATATATATGAATATAGCAAGTCTTCACACAGGTGGCATCCCAGACAGGGTGATCTCCATGAAGAGGCTCAGTGAGTCCCTGAGATGCTGGGTCACTGAGCAATTTCCCAAGGTTCTAGCCATGCTTCTTGCTCCAGCCAGCCCAAGGAGAAAGCCTGGGTGGCCTAAGAGGAAGTGCCATCCCTGGTGGGCTGGGCTGAGGGGCCCTGGGAGTGCCTACCTCTTGGGCTGGATGAGAGTGGACATCTGCCTTCGAGCATGTCTCTCAGTCCACAAGTTATAGGAGAAAGAAGGAGAGGAGAAAGCAGAAAACAAATTAATCACTCACCCTACAGACTGCCTGCCAAGTTCCTCTTCTGCCTGGAAAGCCCAAGGAGAACACAGAGAACTCAGAGATCCCATTAGGTCAGAGCACAGGGCAGGCCTGCTTAGGGCGGGACACAGGTTCGGCTCTTTGAGTTCCCAGGCTCTCAATTTAGGGTTTGTTTACCACCCTGCTGGCTCTCTTTGTATTGGCCACTGCAGTCTTTGGATAAAAGGCATGATGGAGTTGCCAGCCAGAAATCATTGTGGCGTTTTTTCAGAATCTCAGAGGGCACGCTTTGTCGGGCAAGGTGGCTGCATAGTGGATGGTACTTGAAGGGTGTGGCAAGATTTACAGGGACTAGGGGAGACTGGCACCAACTCATTTGGTTTAGAAAGGACCTGCCTGGCTGGGCAGGCCAAGGTGGGAGGATCATTGAGACCAGAAGTCCAAGACCAGCCTGGGTGATGTGGTGAACTCCATCTCTACTAAAAATACAAAAAATTAGCAGACGTGGTGGCACGCACCTATAGTCCTAGCTCTTCAGGAGGCTGAGGTGGGAGGATCGCTTGAGCCTGGGAGGTGAACCATGATCGCACCACTGCTCTCCAGCCTGGGTGAGACAGAAGGAGACCCTGTCTCACAAATAAAAGCCAAACAACAAACAAACAAACAAAAACGGGACCTGCTAGCTGCCCTCATTGGCTACTCCACATTGGACTCAGGGATATTACTCACACTCTGTGTACCCTGGGACAAGTTCCATGACTGCTTCACAACTCAGCTTCCTCATCTGTACAGGGGTAATCATAATGATAATAACCCCACATGTTTAGCAAATTAGTAGAATGAATGGAGTGCTTAGCACAGAGTAGTTGCTGAACAAATAACCTGCTGTGTCTATTATTGGTCTTGGGCTGGGCAATGACTTAGGCCAGCCAATCAAAATCCTTCTTTAGGATTCTGTAAACTAGTAGTGGGACAAAAGGCCAGTCCCTCCTTGGTGATGAAGCTATAAGTTGAAAATGGGAGAGTCAATTCCTCCCAGGGACAGGAAGCTGGTTCTGAAAGGACAAAGTCAGAGAGAAGCGAAGATGGAAGACAGAGGTCATCTCTCCTAGTGGCTTTCGGGTCCTGATTCCTGTTGTTCTGTGTGGCCCAGCAGCACCTCAGTTGTTCCTGCAGTCGTATGATCCGTCCAAAAAATTACCCTTTGGATTGTGGTTAGTTTGAGGCATATATTAGCATGCTAGGTCTGCCATGACGGAGTACCACAGACTGGGGGGCTTAAACAACAGAAATTTAGTCCCACAGCTCTGTAAGCTGGAAGTCCAAGCTCAAGGTTTCAGCAGGATTGGTCTCCTTTGAGACCTCTCTCTTTGGCTTGGAGATAGCCGCCTTTTCCTTCTTTCTTCACATACTCTTCCCTCTGTCTATACCTATGTCCTAGTCCCTTCTTATAAGGACACTAATCACACTGGATTGGAGCCCACCCTGATGACCTCATTTTAATTTAATTACCTCTTTACAGACCCCATCTCCAGATACATCATATTTGGAGGCACTGGGAGTTAGGACTTCAATGTATGAATTGGAGGGACAATTGTCCTGGAGACAGGAAGGGACAATTCAGCCTGTACTGAGGGATCTGAGTTGAGTTTCTGTCATCTATAACCAAGAGAGTCTTGACTGATATATGCATGCATACTCATGGAAAATAAAACCTGTTAAATGTTTATCAAAATCTTTAAAGTAACTATTTCTGCACAGTAGATTAAGACCAATATTTGTATTTGCTTACCCACATTTTCAATTGTTCTTCTGAAATAAACATGCATTCTCTTTGTAATAAAAATGTTTAAAAATATTTCAAAGAATTCCAGAGCTTTGCAGGTGATGGATGGGGTAAAACCTAAGGATGACATCTGAAAGCAGACAGACAGTGGGAGTGGGCATAGGTGCCGATTGCTGTGGACAAGGTCTGAGGGCACCCATGGGGTGCCATGGGGTGCAGGCACAGACTGCCTGAGACAGCTCAGAGATCAGGAAATAAGACATCCCTCTGCCAGTTAAACCATAAAGCATGCAAAAATGGATCCACACAGAGAAATGCCAAGTCACCTTAAAGAGGCAGGAGGGCTGCAGCCCAGACTTGCTGTGATTGGAGGAATTCAAGAGCTAGAGGCAGTGTGTGTTGGGGGCGGGGAACACAGGGGGAACAAGAGAAGAGGGAACCAGAGGCTTGTGGGGTTGGAAGCAACAATAAGCGTCTGGAAGGGACGCTCTTGTGAAAACGAAGCTGCCGTTTGATCCAGACGTCTTGGAAAAATACAAAGTCTCTCTTAGCTTCTTAGGCTCTGCTGTAAATTTTTGTTAAAAAGAAAAAAACAGAAAGAAAGAAAAACAAAACAAAAAATTGGGGAAGCCTTCTGTTTTTATTTTCTTTTGTTTATTTAGGGTTGAGAAAAATGAGGTTCCTGTGCCTGGACCAGAGGGAAATGGGGTAAAGACCATGAAGAGGCGCTCTGGCCACTTCATGGGGCCACGGCACTGAGACTTGTCCTTAGGCAGCCAGCACTGGGGGAGGTTTGGGGAGGGTGTGCTGGAAAGAGGGTCATCATGCAAGAGGGGTTCAGCAGCATTGAAGGAGGGGAGGCCAGGGGAGGCGAAGGGCGAGTAGATGCTCCCAGGGGTAGGGAGAGCCCGGCAGCCTTCCGGTACAGTCATCTCCAGGACTGCAGAGAAAGTTGCTTCCTGCTCTGGGCTCTGTCATACCCCCACTTCATTACTGCCCAGCCTCAATCAGATTCCATGACACACAACAGCATCCTGCAAGCAGTGCTTGGGGAAATGAAGACAGGGGGTGGTGGCTACGTGAGAGGGAAGGACAGGGAGAGCGGGCAGCAGCCCAGGTCGGGAGAAACAGGGGCAGGCTTCAGGGAGGTTGGAGACAAACTCCCTCTTCTCAAAAAGAAAGGGAAAGAGGAGAGACAAAATACAGGGAGGCTAGCCAAGGGGAAAACACAGGCAATAATAATTGTGATGTACTCTCTTCTGAGCAACAGCTCCCTCACATAGAGCAGGAATCCTGTGGCTCTTTAAGGAGGAGATATAAGACACTGATTCTGAATCGACCCTACAAGGGGTGGGGTGACAGGCATTCCAGACAGATCTTAGACGATGAGGCTGAGAGGCCCAAGGTTACGTAGCTGGAACATGAAAGAGACGGGTTTGGATCGTGGCTCTTCCTGACTTCCAAGTGCCGCACGTTTCTCACTGCACCACACGGCTGCCCGTGACGTGGCTGCTTCCAGCTCTCGCAGGGCAACATGGGGGTCCTGACCCATGAACAGTCCTGTCCTTCTCTTATCACCGATGAAGCTCCAGGACTCAGCCATTATGAAATCCAAGCAAGCTTCCGGCCGTGAGTGCATCCTTACCCCGTAATCCCCATTTATAACATAGGGTTTTTTTTCCCAGAGAACGTGGCTGAGGCTCTTTGGACATGAGATCCAGAAGTGCTGGCTAGTTCTGTCTGTTTCTGGAAATGTGGCCATCTGTTGGGAGTTTGCTTCTTGCAAATCAGTCCTGACACCTATCACCTTTCAGTGCTGCTGCTATGCTCTGCCCAAGCCTCTTAGATCCCCTTCACCATTTCTGTGCCCATACACACCTCTTGTGCGTTCTCCTTAACAGCCAGCGTCTGAGGACAACTCTCAGGCTGCTGAAACCCACTTTGCCTGTGTGCATGGAAAGCTGGAAATGCCTGGGATGTGCCTCTTCCTGGGGCCACCTGTGACCAACAACTGATAAATGCCCCAGCTTCCCCCACCCCCAGACACTCTGAGGTGTCACCTGCCCTATCTCCAGAGCTCACCTGGGGAAATAGCCAAAGTTACCCTCCAGGCAGGCTGCCACACTCCTGCTTCTTGGTCCTACTTCTCCACTTGCCTACCAGTTTTCCAGGGAACAATTGCTAGTGAATCATTTTCAGATGAATTGCTTCCAGACAAATCCTCATCTCAGGATTGGCTTTTGGGAACTCAAACTAAGACAGTTATATTAACGAATCTAATTGCCAAGCCCCCAAAGCTGAGGACCAGCAGACCGGTTCCATGGGCTGAATTTGGCCAGCAGTTGTATTTTGTTCAGCATGCGTCCCTCATCCCTCCTGATCTTTTCTCAAAGCAAACACTCTGTTTGCCATGTGGGAATAAAATTCTTGACCTTGGCTAATGGAGTGCTTATCAACAGTGTTTATCATTCACAAAGAAAAGCAATGCGTGTGGCGACCACATAGCAAGTGCTTCAAGAGCTGCTAGGACCTTTTGCAAACTTTGCGATTACCTGTGAGAAAGAAGCTAACATCATCTGATTTTAACTGATGAGGATTCTGATTCATAAGGGCTTGTTTACCCAGTCACATATCTGGGGGCCAGCAGAGATGGGGTTTGAACTGAGGCAATCTGACTCCAAAAGACATATTCTAACCACTGTGTCACATAGAGACCCAGCAAACCCACACCCGCCCTCCTGGCCCCCAGTAAAGGCCATCTCATAACGGGTGGGATTTTCACCTGGATTTTGGGACATCAATCTGGTTTTTGCTTGTCTCTTTCCCTATTATTTACTTTCTCTCTTTCAACAGCTTAGGGCTTGATTTGGGTAGGCACAAGAATAAAAAATGATTGAGGACGATGTATTTTTGGAGGAATTTGTATCTTTCTGTAAAAGAAAAGACTAAGCATCTACATATATTTAAATTCTCAAATTGCAAAGTGGCAGTTCCTGGGACCCAGAAATTCCACAGAATTTCTAAGGCTGCTTCCAGAAACTGGACCTTTGTGTGCCTGGGGCTGTGGGTGAACCATAGTAAGTCATCAGGAGAGGAAATCTGCCCCCCCCAACCTTGTGCCACTCCTCCTCCAACAAGCTGTCAACTCTGCAGTGGAGAACAGTGCCAGCCTGCAGGCTTTCTGTTCCCAGAGCTCAGGGGATGACTCAGTTACTGAGGTATTTCCTTTTTTCGTAAGCCTACCATGCAGAGATTTTCAAACTATTTCCCTGAAATGTCTCTCCCCTCACCTTTGCTGCATGCCTTGTGCCCAGAAGGCACAATTTTCAATAGATTCTTCCTAATAACCTACCAGTCAGCACCTATTAGGCTCTTCCTAGATGCCAGGCACCCAGCTCAGCATTTCACATCTGTCAGCCCAGCACAGCCTCACAGACACACTGGAAGGTCTGCATACGAGGCTTCCCATTTTCTGGATGAGAAAATGGAGGCCCAGAGAGTTTGCCCCAGGCCATTTTGTCCAGAAGTAGCAGAGCTGGAGCTCAAACCCTTGCCAGTTTGCTCAAACCCTTTAACCACTCTGCTATACTGCCGCATTACTATGAGAAGATTCTTTTCATCCATGGTAGATTGCATTACTTGTTTGAAATCGTTGCTACCCGCCTATCCCTTGATATGACTTTTCCGTGGGCAGATCTTCTACCCTTAACTTTGTCTTTGGCCATATGGCTTGCTTTGGCCAATGGCAAGAGGATGGAATTTACAATATGCCATTCTGAGCTGAGGCCCTCGGCAGCATATATGCTCCTGTCAGTCCTCTTGGTGTTTCCACCCTCTGCCACAAGAAAAGCACATTCCTGAAGCCATTGGCTCTCAGCTTGAGCCCCAGCAGAAAGTTGGGACAGCTCACTCCACCTGTGGGACAGACCTAGTCCCAACCTGATGCCCCACGGGTCAGACTCTCTCATCCAAACTCGGCTGAGTCTAGCCAAGACCAGCAAAACCACAGCCAACCAGCACACAGTGGGTACAAAATCAGTGGTTGCTATAAGCTACTGAGCTAACAGGGCTGTTTGTTATGGGTCATTTTTGCAGCAAAGCTCTCACCATTATATGCATTAGCATTCTGGTCTAGCCGGTGTCACACGGACCGGCTCTCAGCATCGTGGTGGTGGAGTGCAGGATCACAATCTCAGGGAATGAATGGGTCTGCAAGATCATCTGACCTGGCTCCCCTTCCCAGCCTTCATCCTTCCCTGCCTCCTAAGGCAGTCCACTTCTCTGGACACTCTGAAAGGAAGTCTTCCCTAGGTTGAGCTCTGAAGGTCTAAGTTCAGCTAACATTCATGATTCCTGCCTTTTTTTTATGATTGGCACCTGAGTCCCTCACCACCTTTGTTACTGTCTTACAAGCACACTTCTACTTGTCAATGTCCCTCCTAAACTATGGGCAAGGCCACTTGCTGGTTTGCTCTCATATTCCTGCCCTGTCCTCTTTCCCATTCTTCTCTGCATCGTGGAGGGATGAGCCCTGCAAACTAGTGTCCTGGAGCTCTTGCTCACTGGCTTGCAGATAAGTGTGGCTATTGAAAGACTCTGAGGAGAGATTGGGAGAGGAGAGAGAGGGAGGAGCCGGGGTACTTGTCCCTACTCCCCCTGCTCCAGGTAGTGTTTCTGGCAGTGTTCTCCGTGGGTCCAGCTCCTTCTCTCAGCGGGTTCTCCCACCGCATCCTCTCCTTCCAAGACCTACCTGGTGGCTCCTAGAGCCCAAGCTTGGGATGATCCCCTTCTCCTTTGATCCTTCCAGCCCGAGGGGTGGTGGTGGCTTCCAGCTGTAGCTAAACGCTCAGTTGCTTCGCCTTCTCCTGTTTCCTTTGCGCTTAGCTCTTCTGACCCTTTTCCCCTCCCATATTAAATCTCTTCGTCTCAACTATTTGGCCTGGACCATTCTGTTTTCCTCAATGGACAGTGACTAATACAGCCTCCTGACTTTTCAGGGACTCATCTCACATTATATACAACATGCCCACCCTTTATGCAAATAGAATTTACACGGGAAAATAGGACATGAGTTGAATTGCAGTTGACTAGCTAACAAAATGTTAAATTTTGTAGCTGTTTAATTATCTCTATATAAATTTCAAATAAAGTTTTATTTTAGCATTGTGTTGCCAACACTTTTTTCCCTAGCCCTGGGGACATTTTTGTAGCCCTTAAAAAGCTCATGGTCCCTGTGGAGAAAATCACTCTGATGGTGACTGAAGCAAACAAAGAGCAGTTGCAAGAGACTGTACTCCAGACAGTCGCTCTCATAGTGAAAAGCCAAGAGGAAAAGAAACCCAAAACAAAAGGTCTTCATTGTTGGGTGCCATTTTGCCCAGAGGTTCTCTACTTTCCCATCCAATAAGACAAGTGCTTTTATCCTTTAAGAGGCCCAGAGCTGAGAAAGACTTTGTGTATATGAGATGGATTTTCTTCATGATCTGAGCTACGAGAGGATTGTAAACGTGTCAATGGAATTCAGATTTCCCAAGTTGCCCAACCACTACAATACAGTTAAAAGCAAAAGTCCCCTGGAAGGCTGCCGAGACCCTAATGCAGGATGCTGCACAGCCTTGAGAAGACAAACAGCCGCTCTGACAGCCCCTCCTTTGCAAATGGATTTGGCTCTATGAGGTGGGCCCCATGGCATGGTGAGACTTAGTCCTGCTGCTGAGCTGTGTGGCTCACCCTGGTAGGAAAATGACCACACCTGGGAAAAGAAAATGCTGCTAAGGCCTGAGGCCAGCACCTAAACACTGAGCACTGAGTCTTCTCAACAGGCCAATGGGAAGAGTTCATTTCATCCGCCAGATAAAGAGCTGGGCCATGGCAGACACATGCGACTGTGGCCAACTCAGTGGGCACAGCAGGGCTTGGTATGAAACACCCACCCTCCTTTCCCCCCAGCTGGTGGCACTAGGGAATTTGATCCTGTGATACCCTCACTGCGCCCCCCCCCCCCACACCCATTGTGGACAGCAGTGGGAATGGAGAGGAAAGCCTCTTGGTTAGAAAGAGACACATTGGGAATAGTGCTGAAGAGAGAACTAAGCTAATACAGCACATCACATAAAGAAGGAAGAAGGAACGGAGAGGGCCTGGCTCAAAGGGGACAGGAATCCAGTCTTTAGCCATTTGAAGGACATTGAGCAAGAAGGCTTTATTGAGCACCTATCCAATGTCTCCCACTTTCACAGCATGCCTCTCAACTGCTGACCTCACTGTGTTTTCCACAACACCCCTGAGCTGAGAAAAGTCTGACGAGTGAACGTGCTGCTGTACAATATGCCCTTGTTTATGTGATGGGGAGCTGTCGTCCAGGGGTTAAGGCCAGAAAAGAGGCAGATCATGGGAGCCAGGTGATAAGAGGTGCTTGAGATGGGATAGGATGGAGCAAATTACATTTACCAGAATTTTTAGGGAGCAAATATGCCAAGCAGCATGTGTTTGAAATGAATCTTCTGATACATTGCCTGTGGGGAGGAAACCTATGTTCCCCAGGGACACGGTGTACTGCCTAGTGGCTGACACAAGTGGTCCCTCAGTAAACATTTGCTGAAGAAATGCTTGGGAAACACCAGAGGTTCTCTAAACTGCCTCCCAGGGTGTAGGTCCCCCTAAGTGAGGGCTTTGGTTTAGCTGAGTAAGAGGTGAACACCAGTGCTCCCAATGATCTTCTTCATTCCCACCGCAGAGCTCAGCCTCACCCTTAAATCCACCTTGAACAAATATTTGCAGAATATCCTACGCATGGGGCCCTCACTCTTTGCCATTCCAGATCACTTAGGTCAGGCATGCTCAGAAGTCAGAGTTCAGGGATGGGAAGACTGAACTCTGCCTCTAGCCAGCTGTGTGACTTTGGGACTTGATCTTGCTGGGCTTCAGTTTCCTTAGCTGCAAAATCATGGGCTAAGACTTGGATTTGAGGCCTTTGCCCTGGGCTTTCCTTGAAACCAGGCAGGCAGCACTTGCTGAAGACAATGCATTTGGGATCCCAAGAGGCTAGGAGGTAGGAGTGAATGGAAATAATAATAACCTGATGTATGACTAGCATCTACGTGAGCACAGAACACTTGTTAACTTTCTGCATTCTTACAATGGCACCCACTTTGATCAAGTGCCTCCTGTACTCCTCAGCTCCGCTAAGGTGTGGGAGCTAATGTCATATTTTCACAGATGAGAGGGAAAATTGCAGGCATTAGCCTAAGGCCAGAGAGAGTAAGCAGGTGTGTGGACGAGGCAGGGCCTGGTCTTTCATAGTGCCAGCCCACAATGCTGGTTTTCCCTAGAAGGCAAGAGCATGTACCTGGCTACCTGGCCACAGGACCTCTGGGCCAGCTGCTCCCTTCTTAGGAGCTGATAGCCCCTCAGATCCTCACTCTGCCGGGAAAGGCCTTGAGACAGAGAAGAGCCTGTGCTCACGGAGCCGGCCTAAGTCCTGTTTACCACTTAGTCGCAGCCAAATGGAATAAGTGCAGTACTGTATTGATTAATTGCAATTTTTTTTTTGGGAATACATATTCACTCTGATGTTTTATCATTAATGCATTAAGAAGCTGAATAAGCAATAAGACCAAATGGACTTCAAAACACAGCAGAATTTCCATCCAGTGTGGTCTGATTTACAGCCATTACCTCCTGGCACAAGACAGCCCCCATTACAGCCCACACCTTGGCTGAAACTTGAGAGATCTTTGTTCTTAACCTTACTTATTTACTTCCTCTGAGAGCAGGTATACTTTGGCTCTGTGCCACAGGGTGGGCCCTTCTTGGCATTGGGGTACATGTGCTGGAAGACTGGACAGAGGGAGAGGAGTCAGCAGCAGGAAGCTGCTGACTCCTCTGACAGATGAGGGGACTGCAGACTCTGATCTGGTTATGGTGGAACATGGTGACCTCACCTCCCATCCTCCCCAGCAGCAAGCTTCAGAGGGAGGGGTGGACTGGAGGGCCGAGTGACTCCAGCTCACTGTCAACGCACTCTGTGCATCTGTCCACTGCTGCCCTGTGCATCGTGGCTGGGTTGGGCACCGGCTCTGTCATCAGCTGACGGCGAGAAAGACTGGCTGTTTATGTTCCTGTTTGGGGGTCTCAGTTTCTCATTTGACAAAGAAGGAAACTGGACTGGACAATTTCTGAGAGCGTTAAAGATGCAGCAGTTCATGACCCTTCCCTGTCTTCCTCCTTCTCTCCCTTCTCTCTTCCCTCTCTTTCCTCTTCCTCCACCTCCTCCTAATCTGCCTTTTCCTTTCCAAAACAATTTTAGTCTTGCAGAGTCTTGTCAAAACTCTCTAGATGCACTGACTGGGGCAAAAATTACCTAAAATAATAACAACAACAGCAGCAAAACAAAACCCAACTATTCAAAAGCACTTTTGCAGAGCTCAGATATCAACAACGAAAACGTAGGAAAGGCATTATTTAAGGAGTTGCTATTTTCAAAATTTAACCTAAGATACTCAGAGAGCAAGGAGGGACTTTGAGCCAGGTGGGGTCTGGGTGAGTGGTGTGGCACATCCCAGAATGGAGCATTCTCTCCATTTCAGGTTTGTTTGTGGGGACTTGCTGTGCGTTGGTCACTCCCTGGTAACAGGCCCTGTACGGGTTCCAAGGATGACACCTACAGAGGGATGAAGGGCAGCTGGCTTCAAGAAGCTTCGGGAAAGCTGGACAAGTGGACTGTGACTGGCCAGTGTGCTGTGGAGGTGGCAGAGGTGAGCCTAGGATGCTGAGGGACCTCCCCAGAGCCACAGGCTAGGCTGGGCTGGGTGGTGAAGGCTCAATGGAACTGAAGTTGAATGTCAAGTGTGAGTTAGTTAAGCAGAAATTGGGGCATTCCAAGAGGAGGCAAAAGACTGGAGGCGTAAGAGACCACCTCTGGGTCCAGAGAATAGAGAGTGAGGGCAGTGATGCCAAGAGATCATGCTGGACAGATAGGCAGGAGCCGGCATCCATGGGTGCTAATTTTATGCAGTCATAGTTGCAGGTTTTGTAGCAAGACAGTGATCTAAGGTGCCCAGGGGGCATTGGAAGGGAAGAGACAAGAAACCCCTTGCTGACTGGCAGATCAGGCCAGCTTTGTTGCCTCCTGAGAAATCCAGAGTGGGAGGTCGGCAGGGAGAGCCTGTGTGTGAACACAGGCTGTGAAGGCTGCCCAAGTTCAGCCCAGATCCTGCTGCCAGCAGGCCCACACCCTAGCTGCAGTGAGCGTGGCTGCCGGCACAACTGCGTGGAGACAGAAACCACCGAACCCAGGAGTCTTGCTCACCCCAGCCCCTATAGCCACAGGGCCCCTCTCCGACCCCCACCACACACACACACTTTTTTTTTTTTTTTTGAGACAGGGTCTCGCTCTGTCGCCTAAGCTGGAGTGCAGTGTCTCGATCATGGCTCACTGCAGCCTTGACTTTTAGGGCTCAATCCTCTTGCCTCAGTCTCCTGAGTAGCTGGTAGTACAGACCATGCCCAGCTAGTTTTTAAATTTTATTTTTGTAGAGACAGGTTCTCACCATGTTGCCTAGGCTGATGTTGAACACCTGGACTCAAGTGATCCTCCCTAATCCTCGGCCTCTCAAAGTGCTGGGATTACAGTTGTGAGCTACCATGCCCTGCCTGCAGCCCTTTGTCTTAAGCCCAGATTAATGCCTGCTCCAGAGCTCCTGCAGTGGGAATGGGGCTGCAGACAGACCCCTGCCCAAGAGCACATTCTGGTTCTGTTCCTTCCCCAGGGCCCCAGCCTCCTCCCTCACTGCATTCTCTGGTGAGCATTCCCTCAACCAGGCACCTGCACAAGAATCCCTGTCTCAGGCTCACTTCTAGGGAACCTGACCTGAGAGACCCTGCAACAGCCACATTGCTTCTCCCATCTACCCCAACCCCCACCAGACTGTCTGGCACCAACATTTCAGACGCTCTGAATGGCCTGCCTTCATTTACTCTACTGTGCTGCTTCATCCCAGCTGGGCTTTGGAAATGCAGTTCCCTCTGCCTGAAATGCCCTCACCAACTCCTCATCCCGGTGAAAAACTCATCTTGAATATAACCCCTTTGTGGCACTTCCACCGAGACACCCAAGCATTTTGCATCTGCAGCAGGCACAGAGCACATGGATCATGCACCGTGACTCTTATTTGTTTGGGAGATGGGGTAGGGCACTGCTCCCTGTGACTAAACTATGAGCCCTCAGGACCCTTTGCACCCTTCAACATGGCCAGTGCCTACCAGGTGCTCCACTGTGCTGGCTGGCTGCTGTGAATAAGTTGCCAGCCTCCGGGTCTGCCCACCCGTTTGTTCCCAGCCCTCCATGGACCTACAGTCCTCCTATTTGGCACCTGGACCTGTCTGCTTCGAGCCCACCAGGTCATCTTTCCTGCCTGCTGCATTTTTGGGAGAGCCTTGGAAGGAAATAGAGGCTCATGGGGGTGGTAGAACTGGCCCCAGGACACAGCCAGCAGGATGGAGAAGCAGAACTCTTGAACTCAGGACACTGCAGGTGAGGAAGAAGGGGTGGCTCTGCTGGAGCTCAGGAGAGGCCCAGTGTAATTGTGGGTCTTGTGGAAAGAAATGGAGCCCCTCGCTCCTTGTGCACCTGTTGCCAGCCGCCCAGGCCCTCACATGTTGCCTGCTTCCTCTTCAGAGGAGGGATGCCCCTCATATTGTACCAGTCAGGCTGGACAGGGAGCAGAATTCATCCTGGATGGTTCAAATACGGGAACTTTAATGAAGGGGATACTTACAGAGGGGTGGGCAGGGTTAAGGGAACAGGTGGGGATGTTGAAGCACCCAGAGACCAGCAACATCAGGAAACTGTTGCCACCCCTGGGGCTGAAAGAGCAAAGGGGAGGAAGGAGGGTGAACTGAGCCTGATGAAGGGAGGGGCTGCCGTGAGGCAGAGCAGGCAGGAGGCAGGCAGGGAGGTAATGAACACCCTGACCTCTCTCCTCTTTACTCAGACTCCTGCCCGTGTCTCCCATGGATCAAACCCAGTTAGAAGCCCAGCAAGAGAGTCTGAAGTCAGCCCTCAGGACAAAGAACAGGGCCACAAAGGGCAAGGAATGGGTCTGCAGGCAAGTAGAGAATGACCTTCTCCAGAAAGAGATGATGACTCTTTTTAATGGGCTAGCAGTTGGTGGCATCAGGGACCATGGAGAAATGGGTCCCATGGAGGAATGCAAGCCACATTCGTGGCCATCTGAGCATCTCAGTTTATTCCCCTTCCTCTTACTGTGTTCCCAGAGATTACTGAAGGGTGGCCCAGTGGGGCCGCCATCACTTCTTTGTCACAGGGCCCAGGAGGTAAAGGAGACAGCCTGGGTAAGTGGGAATCAGCCTTGGGCAGCCATTGGGTCAAGGTGCAGACCTCTGTGAGAGGCTGCACTGCTTTCAGAACACTAGGGAAGGGGATGCCGAGGTCGGACTGAGATAGCCCGGTGACGTTTTCTTCTCCCCAGTCCAGTGGATGCCATGACGCAATTCTACTGCAGCTCTTCCTGAGCACCTGCATCTACTTGGTCCAGCCCATTAATGATGGCACAGTGAGGGAACTTATGGGGACAATCCCTGACTTTGTGGTGTTTGGGTAACTTTCTGAGTAGGAATGGAACACCCCAGAAGGTTAACACCCTCATGATTGGTGGGAGTTAGAGGTAGTTTAGAAAAGAGAGCCAGCTTATAAACAAAGGCCATGTATCTGCCAGACAGCTCTCCAGTGAACAGCAGGAGGCAAGTTGGACCTACAAGTCGGGTGACATGTTTCTTCTTACCCACCCTTCCTCCAGGTAATTGGGAAAGGATATAAAAGGCCACTAGCATGACATTGAGGCGCATATGCCCTTGTTCCTCCCAATATTAATATCTGCCCTCCCCCATGATATACTAATGAATGTCTCCATATCAGGAAGGAAGAATAATATTACAACCAATACACCATGACAGTTGAGAGTATCTAAAACTAGATGTGCAAATTCCATTGACTGTCAGTTCCTATTTTGAAAAACTTTTGCAAAGGAAGAAAGCCCAATCTGTAAAGGGAGCAGAGAATGGTGGGCACATAAGGATGGGGGATTTCTCAGGTCTCCAGCACTGCCTCAAGGAAACTGCACAGCCTCAGAGGGGAAGGACTGCGGGGTACCCTGATAACCCACAAGGTCCAGTCTGTAAGGTCCAGAGGCCCCACCACCAGGTCAAGCTCCAGTGTCCTCAGCAGGCTTGTTTGCTAGGCATCATGGCGTGAGCCAGTGATGGAAGGTTCCTCAAAGAATGCTGTGTTCTCACTAGACACCAGGACTGTGGCATACCTTTGGGGTGAGGGAAGGGAATAGAATTCTCCTTCAACTTCATAGGAGCTCAGAGTCTACTTTCATTTATCTCTTAGAGAATAAGTAAGAGGTTTCTTGCATATCTGTGGTGACTAATTTAAAACCACTGTAACTGACTGACTACACCCTACATGCCCTAGGCCCTGTGCTCACACAAGAAGACAGCAGTGAGTGGTGGGTTCAGAACCCTGGCTATGGAATCGGACTGCCTGGACTCCATTTCCCGAGATTCCACTTAGTAGCTGGGCGCCCTTGGTTCACTCATGCTGGCTAACCCAGTGGTTTTGAAACGGGAGAGCAGAAAACTCTTCCAAGGGGTATGTTGGCATGGATAGTGTGGCAGACTATAAAATGGCCCTAAGTTGGCACCACTTCCTGGAGTCTATGTTCCTACCCCTTGAATCTGGACAGGCCTGTGACTTTCTTGGACAGTAGAATGTGGCAGAAGTGAACTAATGCCAATTCTGAGCTGAGGGCCCAGCCAACTGGAGGCACAGGCAGGAGACCAGCGTACAGAGAGTGGTTGGAGTACTTCCTCCCGTCTCCCTCCCTGCTCTGGGCTGCCCCCGGACACTGGCTGAGTCTCCACCAAGCTGCAGCTCCCGCTGGACCCTCATGATGCTGTTTCCTCTCTGGCCCATTAGCCCTGAGAGTGGTATCTTACCTAGGGTTTTCCAAAAGGAGAAAGAGAGATGGGGATCTCTGCGAACGTGCCTTATTAGCAAGTGTTCCCTGGAAAATCCAGGAGGGGCATGGAAAAGAAGGCCAAGCGAGGGTGTGAGGGCATGGAGGGCTGGTGTGTAGGCCACACCTCAGGGTGTCCCCATCAGAGACAAGGATTCCTTCATTAGTCCTCAAATGTTGCTCAGGGAACACGTCTAGCTATTGGTATGCACTGGCAACACTGGGCTCTAAAGGCAGCCCCCTGGTAAACAGACCAAGTGCTGGCTGCTGGGCCGAACTCACTACGATCCCCACACTTAAGCACACACCCGTCTCCAGCTTCTGTTTCCAAGTTTCAGCATGCTCCAAGGTAGGCATGGGTTTAATTTCTCCAGAATAGTGCAGCCTTGCACAAAATGCAGAAGAAATGGTTATCTTGGAGCAGTTTCTCCTTTCTGCCCTGGAAATCTCTCCGGAGAGGAAATATAAAGTATTCTGTTACCTTCTCGAAGGGGGAGGGAGGAAAACATTAACACCACTGTTATTCTGCTGCAAATGTGTGTTGAATGGAACTGACCTGTTTGAGCATGAGCCCTGGGTTCAAATTCTGACTCTTCCATGTTCTAGCTGTGTGATCTTGAGCTGGTTGTTTAACCTCTGGGTCTCTAAAACAGAGAACAAAATGTCCTCTGTAAAGTGGGGATAACAGCTATAATAATAATCACTTCAGAGTGGTGGCCTTAAGTGAGTTAGTCTATGCGGAGGGCTTAAAACAATGTTCTACATGGAATAAGCTCTGAGCACTGTGCAGGTTCTAGCTCTTCCTATTATTAATCATTAAAATAGCCTTTTACAATTTGAATTTGCATGTTGTAAAGTTTTCTTCTTCTTTAAAATAGCCTTGAATATGCAGACAATACTTCCTACCTTAAGCAAATCAGAGCTCGTACCCTTAGCCCTGACTTGGTGAGGGCAAGATGTTACACGGATGGAATCTGGGGCTGATCTTCAGGTGATGTCTCCATCAGGCTGAGGGTTAGATGGTGAGTCTGAACACACATCAGGACCTGTGATTTCTTGCTGCTCACCTCTGTGAAGACTGAAACTTGAAGACAGAGGTGGAGGAGGCGTGCCTCCTGATTGTGGGCACCCAGGTGCATGTGGCTGCCCCTCCCTTCCCGGCCTGTGGGCTGTGCCCACTAACACATTCGCTTTCCTCCAATTAAAGTGAGAGGCTGCAGGGCTGTGGTGCTCTCTGCAGACAAGCAGTGAATCAAGAGGTCAGCATTGTTTATCGATTTAGTAATTTCGCACGCACTTTTCCGGATAGATTATCTTCCCGGAGACTCTGACAGCAGCAGCCAGCTGATAATGCAATGCGGGGCTGTGGAGTGTGGGGCTGCGGGGGTGGCAGGGGTGCGAGTGGGGGAGGAGAGAGCAGAGAGGCCAGGGGAGGACGACTGAGGCTGGGTAAGGACAGGGAGGAACACGGGCTACATCATTCAGGATATGACAATGAACATTTCCTCAAGGTGCCCCCAGAATCCCTGCAGAGATGACAGCTTGTTCCCCCAGCTGTCCAGCTGGGAGTGCTGCCTGGAACTGCCCTAAGACACCAGCCCTCCTGGAGACACCTCAGGTGAAGAACACAGCCTCATCCAAGGCCACACCACTCCTCAGGGACAGCCACACCCAATGATTAATCCACACCAGGGCACACAAGTCCCGTAGACCCCCCCCCAACTTAGAACATTATGCAAGCTCACCCAGCTTCAGAAACCCACCCACCCTGGAAACTTCCTCCCGCTACCCAGCCCATCTTCCTTCTCCTCTCCACAGGTATCGATCCCAAGGGCATGCATTCCCCAAGTAAAAGTTCCATAGGCTAACTCTGGCCTCGTCTGCTCCTCTGGACTCATGGCCCCTGTCTGAGTGGAACTTCAAAGCAAAGCCACCAGTATTGTACAGCTTTTTGACTTTTGTTGCTATAGAGAGGTTTCTATATAAAGTAGTGCTGTGAGATTAGGGAGATCTGTCCCAGTGGACCCTCCTCCTTCCCCACCTTACTTCTTCCGCTGGGCCTGTCTCTCAGCCCCAGGACTTCCCTGGTTCAAGATTCCTCCCATTAGGAAAGAAAGCTCTGGACCAGCTGCTTGGCCCAGGACCTGCTTGGATGTCACAGTTCCTCCTGATGCCGGGCCAGAAGAGGTCTGGCCAAGTACGCAGTGTTGAACCAAGGGAAACATCTGCAGGGTGAATTTCAGATACCAAGAGCAAGCAGCAGGAGGTGGGAGAGTTCATTGGCTTAGGAATCAAGTCCCCAGATCATCTATATGTTCTAGCTTTTCCTTTCTCTATACCTTTGCTCATTGTTCTACTCCAGTCATGAACTCGTCCAAGTATAGACATGTCAGATGGTATGCTGGTATCAAGAACTCGAGGAGGACTCAGTGACAGATGGCCCTGCCCAGGCTGCCTGCCTCTCCATCTTAGGGGAGATGCATGTCTATTTCCATCCACCCATTTATCCAGCCATCCATTCATCCATTGATCTACTCATCCGTCCATTCATTTACTTAATAATTATCTATCAAACACCTATTAGGAACAATTAGTTTAGATAGGTGATAGATGATAGGTAGATAGACAGATAGATAGACAGACAGACATACAGATAGATGGAAAGTCACTGCTGGGCCTTTTTTTTTTAAAATATTTCTTTCCCACTGACACCTCATTGAGGGCAGGAAACTGTCTTTCCCTCTGGGTACTGACAGTCACTACTATCAATGTGGTGTGAGGAGAGATGGTTGTGGAGAGAGGGTTATCCTAGAAGTCCCATGGATGCAGCAGCGTCTAAAACCGACCTTGAAGGAAGCATGGGCTTGGGGTTGGTCCACAGGGGATAGCCTAGACTGTCTGTCCTGCCAAACCCTAGGAGAGGGGGCAGGCGGGAGAGTGCCTGTATTGAGGGTTGTGGGGAAGACGAGTCCAGCCAGCCAGGACCCCCTTAGAGAAAGCATCCCTCCTCTCTCCATTTACCGTCTAGATGGGCACACTCATTCAGTTGCCGCCTCCCTTGCTCAGACACAGGCTGCAGTGTGAAGGGCTTCCTGGCTACCAAGCTTCTTTAGCCAAGTATCCACAGCCCTCTGAGCTCGGAGCTCCCAAACTCATGCTGTGCTTTCAAGAGCCTGATTCACCAGCCCTGCAGGTGTTTTTGGCAGTCCCTGGGAGGCATCTCAGTTGCAGCTCACACACAGCCCAGCTGGCCATCGAAACCCCATGGTCTCCTCTTCTCACACTCAATCCTGCATCCTCTGTGTCCCCAGGCTCTGCCAGCCGCCATCACTTCCTGCTGTCTTCCATCCCTGCCTCTGCTCCAAGCTCCTATTTCTCAATCGGTTAGGACCCTGGGAGGCGTCAGAAACTACTAGTTACTTGAACAGAGAGAATTTAATGCAAAGAATTGTTAACTGTGCAATTGAAAATATTTTTTTAAGTACTTGAAGGTAGAACAAAGGCAGCAGCTGTAGGCAGCAGCCACCACCTCTGGGGCTGGAGACACCAAGGGAAGGGGTTAGAATTATTAAAAGATTTGGGAGTTTTGAAGAGGGACCTGGAGATATCTGGGGGTGCGGCAGTCAGGTGGTGTTCATGTTTCCCAGCTCATGAGACCCAGAGCTCTGAGGAGGGGGTGCTTGATGGCTTGTACAATGTCTCTGGCCAGGGAGTGGGTGATGCATCTCACTCTGCAAAGTGGAAAATGGAAAAACTGCAATGTGGATTCACCAGCTGCTTTTGGAAGGAGCTGCTGCTGCCAGGGAGAAGAAGCCTTGCTGGGTGCTGCTCGCAGAAGCAAAAAGCAGACAGGGTGGAGCCGGTCCCTGCTTCCTCCTCTGGCTTCCATTCTCTCCAGCACCCCCTAATGGTAGAGCCTGTCAGGGAGCCACTGGCAAAGGAGAGCCTGGTTTGCAGAGTCCTGCACAGCACGGCAGAACCCAGCGTGGAAGGGCTGAGTTGCAGGCCAAAGGTACAGCTTAATGCCAGCCCTCCAGATGGCAAGGTGGCACCCCAGAGCCCAAGGTGACAAAGCCAGACAGACCCTTGACAGTAGAGAGGATGCCCTCTCTCATTTTGCCCAAAGAGCCGAAGTTGAGCTCTTTCATCTTTCAGTGCTCCGAGCAGGACACAGACATGGGTATTTGAGGGTGGGTTTGAGGACAGATGCAGATGAGGGACACCAGGAGGAACATGGAAACTGATCCTCCCTTCCAGGGATGGAAGTTGTGTATCAGGGACAAGCTTGTAACAAAACTGAAACACCTTCTGAGAGAATTCATTCTTAGAGGCAAATGGATTTCTAGAGGCACATTTTACCAATTTGCCTAGCTTTTTGGAACCCCAGCAGTAGACAGAACTCAGAGCCAAGGTGGGCCTATACAGCCACGGTGGTGCTGTGAGGCAGGCAGGCAAGGGCTGTCCTTCCCTCTCTAGAGCTAAGGAAACTGAGGCCCAATGGAATCAGTTTGTCAGACAAGAGGGTGGTGTTAGCTAAAGTCCTGAGCTGTCAGCGTGATGGTTACTTGATTAGCTGATCCTGGCAAAGGAAAATGGGGATCCTGCTGGGCTCCCCATCCATTAATGGGGTTAGCAGCTCAGGCCAGCCCACACGCATCAGACTCCATGGTAGGGCTGGCTCTCCATCAGCACAGCCCCAGGTCGGGAACCTGAGGGCACGGACAGGCGCATCCCGTAATGGGCTGCTAATTGCTCTGATTGCAACTCCAGGGCAGAGTGTTTCTGGAACAGCAGAACTCTGACAGAGGAGGAAATACCAGCAGAACATTTTTGATGAATAATTCAGTGAGCTGAAATGGGAAACGAGAAAGTTTTCTTTCCACTAAAGTTGAATCTGAAAAAAAGAAAAAGAAAAGAGAAAATAATAATAGCAGCAAAGCTGAGCATTCTGGTCTCCCCACAGGAAAACTTCTTTGCATAACCATGAAGGACTGCTCTCCACGATCCTCTCAGCCCATCCGCAGGACAGAAGCAGCGGGAGGAGCATACTCAGGTCACCTGGGACTGATGGTAAATTTGATTTCATCCCTGCCACCTTCCCTTTCAAGCATTTATTCTATAAATATTAATTGGCAACAACCCAAAGCCAAGCACTGTGCTGGGTGTTAGAGATTCTGTAATGAAGAAAATAGATATTGTTCTTGTTCTCATGGAATGTGTGTGTGTGGGCAGGGGCGGGTATTCAGACATTAGATTGAAAGGAACACTGGCCGATGATCTACAATTTGATACTGTGTCAGTCAGGATTCAGGCAGAAAGGGAGGAAGACCCTGCCTCCTGTCCTAGGGTTTGGCAGGACAGACAGTCTAGGCGATCCCCCTGAATATGTAGAGCAGGGGGAACTGAATGCTGGGAATTTGTTACTTATCTGGGTGATGGAAGTGCTGAAAAGTTTGGGACGGTGGAGGAACCCAGAGGTTCACAGTAGGAGGTCCTTCAACAAACAAAGAGAAGAGGTGATGTTATCGGAGTGTAGGACTTGGTACCATCTGAAGGGAACCGGAACCAAGATAGGAACTGCCTAAGGAGGACTGGGACCATGGGAAAAATGTTCTTGGTGTGAGGGGAAGACATGGGGAGATCTTTAGGCTTTGTGCAGATAAAATCAGAACTACCAGAGAAGGGAGAAAACCTCACATTTTCTCCTCCTCCTGCCGTTTTTATGTCCATCAGTACTTCCTAAAGCTTTAGCTATTGCAGAAGTCAGAAAGCAAGGTAGTCTGGGAAAGCAAGTCTGATCACAGGGGTCACTCCCCAGAGGTATAGGGCCAGCCAGGGAAAGGGTGAAGCCATAGATCTGAGGGCAAACAGGCCAGGAAGAACCAGCATTCACTACCTGAAGGAAAAGAACAGTCTTTTGGGGGAGAATTAAAGGAACAGTATTATTAAATTGGGTGATCCTGGGAGGCCTCTTTGAGGCGGTTAAGTTGAAACAAAAAATTACAAGGAGCTATCCAAGTAAGAAAGGGAGGGGAGGATGGGAGAGGAAGAGCTTCCCAAGCATGAGCCAAGGCCCTTAGGCAAGTGAGAGGTGAAAGGGACAGTGAGGAGAGTTGAGGGTGGAGGTATGGTTAGGGCCAGGTGACATTATAGAGCTTCAGAGAAAGAAAAATTCACACCTAATTGTTTTCAATAGAAAAGAGTTTTTGGTTTTTGTCTTTTAGAGACAGGGTCTGGTTCTGTTTCCCAGACTAGAGTGCAGTGGTGCAATCATAGCTCACTGCAGCCTCGGCCTCAAACTCCTGGGCTCAAGCAATTCTTACCTCAGCCTCCTGAGTATCTGGGACTGCAGGCATGTGCCACCACACCCAGCTAGGTTTTGAAAAGGTTTTTTAAGAATTCACAGTGTCTGTTTACTCTTACAAAGCAAAAAGTAAAAACCTTCCGAATGTTCCAAGAATATGTAAGCAAATTTCCTTTGTGAATTGTGTGATGGTGTATTCACAGTAGTTCCTCAGAACAGACAAAGCTATTCCTGACAGAATCTGTGAAGAAATAGTTAATACAGTAGATTGATTCTTCTGGAGCAGCTCTTGTTTTTTTCTAGATCCATTAAGTAACCATCTATGGAAATGAGTAACAATTCTTGACTCCATTTCGCATCTGCTAGCGACACAACTGACTTACATTCTCCACTTTCACCTCCTATGAGACCCCATCAGGCTGATTTAAATGGCTGTGAAAGTTTGACTTGTTTTAAGTTCATTTAAAACCACACTTGTCTGCACAGTTAATCTTATTTTATGCTACTTGTGAATACATTTTAATCTATCTTACATTTTAATCAGATGAAATTTTTAGGAAAAGATTGTTCCATGAAACGCAAACTTCCATGGTGCTTAGTACAATGTCATGAAAACATAAGTGCATGAATATTTAATGAGTAATAATTCAGTAAAGAAATGTTTAATATTTTATTCAAAAATATTTTAACTGTATAACTAGAACTATGCTTTTAATATGGATATTAAAAAATTATTAGGAGATTTTATTTCCAGCCATGATAGTGTGATTGAGACTAGCCTATCTTCTTATTGTTAACTAAAAAAAAACCCAAATATATCAGGCATTTGGTTATGTTTTCAGACGTTGGACAACACCGAAAAAGATAGAACAAAATGAGCTTGTTACCACCCTGACTTTCTGTCTGGAGGCACTTTCTGCAGGAAAGGTAATCCCAAGTATAGCATAGCTCTTTCTGAGTTGAAGAAATAAAATTGTAGTTCAAAAATGCTGAAGAGGCTAGAATTTGCAAGGCAGAGTACTGGAGAGGAAGAAGCTGCTTAAAGAAACAGCTCCAGGAAATTGCACAAGATCCCCTGAATCTGTTGCTGAACACTAAATCATATAAGCATAGAGTGAAGATCCACAGAGCTGAGGAAAGAACAACCAGGGAGCTGTAAGCTGAACAGTCCACAGGGCTCACACGAGGCTGAAAGATGACCAGTTTCTGACCAGCTAGAGTAAGAGAGCTCTCAGACTCTCAGGCCTTCAGTGGAGACCTTGGGTGATTCACATCTTAGCAACAGGCTAAACTAAACCTAGAATAAAAGCTGCTTATGACCCACCCTAAGGAAGTTTAGAAGATTAAAAACAAACCTCAGAAGGATCAAACTGATCTGCAAATAACTGCATGCCATAAAAAGTTCAACACCCCTTAAAGGTACACAAGAAAATCCAGCACTCACTAATGTAAAATTCACAATATACGGCATCCAGTCAAAACTTATTGGTTATATGAAGAAACACAGCAATGTAGCCCAAAACCAGGAGAAAATTCAGACAATGGAAACAAGCATGGGAAGATAGAGATTGTGGGATTAGCAGATAATATCTTTAATAGGATTTTCAAGGATTCAAAAGAAGGCAGAAACACAATAAGAATTGAAATCAAAACTTCTAGAGATAAATAATAAAATATCTTAAATAAAAAATTCACTGGAAGAGATTAGTGGCAAATTAGACTGAAGAAAAAATGTTTACTGACCTTGAAGACACAGTGATGTAAGCCATTCAAAATGAAGCACAAAAGGAGAAAGAGCCAAAATAAATAAATAAAGAATTAAGTAGTAACTTATGGGACAATATCAAGCAATCTAACATACATATACAGTAATCCCAGAAGGTGATTGCATAGACAAAAGAAAATTTTAAAAATAGCCAAAATTTTCCATATTTAATGAAAGTTATAAACCCATACATCCAAGAAATTGAATGAATGCCAACCAGAATAAACACAAAGAAAACCATGCAAAGACACATTACAATCAATTTTTTGAAAATCCATGATTGAAAGAAAATCTTAAAACAACCAGAATAGAAAAATACACTGTATCAAGAAGAATAAAGCTGTGAGCTTCATAGACTTCTGTTTCAAAGCTATGCAAACCAAAAGACAACAGAGTAACACGGTTAAAATACTGAAAGGGAAAAAAACTCCATCAACCTTGAATTCTATACCCCATGCCCCAGTCTTTCAAAAATCAAAGCAAAATAAAGTATTTTTCTTAGAAAACAAAGAAGTTAATTTGTCACCAGAAAACTTGCATTACAAAAGTATGTTGGGGTAGCTCTTCAGGCAGAAATAAATGATATGAGATGGAAACTCATGTCATCCCTCTACCCAAAGGAATAAAGAATGTTAGAAACAGTAAATACGTGGATAAATATGAATAGTTTTTTCTCATTTTTATTAACCATATAGAGTAAAATGCTAATAACATATTGTGTGGTTTATAGGATATTTGGAAATCAGATGTATGACAATAGTATCACAAAAGATATATAATGAAAATGGAGGTATGCCGTGGTAAGGTTCTTGCACACTATGCGTAGAGTGATTTAATAGGATTTCAGTATACACTAGAGTAAGTTAAAAGTATATTGTGTGAGCTCAAATAAATTTTTTAAACACAAAAACCAATAGGTATAACTAATAAACCAATGACAGTATAATAGAACATTAAAAAAATACTCAGTCCACAAGAAGTCAGAAAAAGAGAAAAAATAGAAGGAAGAACAGATGGGACAAATAGAAAACCAACAGCAGGACGGTAGTTTAGATCTAACTATATGGACAATTGCATTGAATGTAAATCGCCTAAGTGCTCCAGTTAAAAGGTAGAAATTGTTAGACCAGATTTAAAAAGCAAAACTTATCTATGTGCTATCTATAAGAATTTAAAAACACATACACAGATGGGTTAAAAGTTAAAGGATGGAAAATGGGATACCATACAAACCCTAATAATGATAAGAAAGCTAGATAACCATGTTAATATCAGACAAAGTAGGATTTGGTACTAGCAATTAAAGTAATGCCAGAGATAAACTGGGAAAATTTGAAATTATAAAAGGTTCAAATCAAGAAATCATGAAAGTTCTACATATATATCTACCTATAACAGAGTTTCAAAATATGTAAATCAAGGAAAGACAGAAATGAGAAGAGAAATAGACAAATTCACAATTATGTTGGGAGATTTCTCTTCAGAGTCCCCCACAATTCTTTTGGGAAACACTCTTCATCAGAATCCATGAGGCCAGGGAAGACATATTACCAAACAACATGACTTAATTGATATTGATAGATAGACTATGCCTTTCAAGTGGACATAGACATTCTCCAAGATAGGCCATATTTTGAACTATTAAAAGTCTTAATGGATATAAAAGGATTACTTAATACAGATTAATTTCTCTGACCAGTTCAAATTAAACTGAAAATTATCAACAGAAAGATATCTGGGAAATCACCAAGTATGTGGAAATTAAACAACACACTTCTAAATTGCCCAGTGGTCAAAGAAAAAAATTAGAAATGAAAATTTTACTAGAAAGGTTCAATAACAGATTTGAGCCAGCAGAAGAAAGGACCAATGAACTTGAAGCAAGATCAGCAGTCACACAGGAAAAGACTGTCTTTCTTACCCATCTAAATGTCATAACGGAATGATGGTTAGGATAACTGCAGCCATCTTTCTTTCTTTATTCTAAAAAACAAAAACAAAAAAAAAGTATACATGTGCAGAACCTGCAGGTTTGTTACATAGGTATATGTTTGCCATGGTGGTTTGCTGCACCTATTAACCCATCCTCCAAGTCCCTCCCCTCATCCCCAACCCTGCAACAGGACCTTCTGTATGTTATTCCTCTCTCTGTGTCCATGTGGTCTCAATGTTCAACTTCCACTTATGAGGGAGAACATGTGGTGTTTGGTTTTCTGTTTCTGTGTTAGTTTGCTGAAGATAATGTTTTCCAGCTTCATCCATGTCCCTGCAAAGGACATTATCTCATTACTTTTTATGGCTGCATAGTATTCCATGGTGTATATGTGCCACATTTTCTTTATCCAGTCTATCTTTGATGGCATTTGGGTTGGTTCTGTGTCTTTGCTTTTGTAAATCATGCTGCAGTAAATATACATATGCATGTATCTTTATAGTAGAATGATTTATATTTCTTTGGGTATATACTCAGTCATGTGATTCCTGGGTCAAATGGCATTTCTGATTCTAGATCCTTGAGGAATCGCCATACTGTCTTCCACAATGGTTGAGCTAATTTATATTCCCAACAACAGTGTAAAAGCGTTCCTATTTTTTTACAACCTCGCCGGTATCTATTGTTTCCTGACTTTTTACTAATCACCATTCTGACTGGCATGATATGGTGTCTCATTGTGGTTTTGATTTGCATTTCTCTGATGATCAATGGTGTTGAGCTTTTTTAAATGTTTGCTGACTACATAAATGTCTTCTTTTGAGAAGTGTCTGTTCATATCCTTTGCCCACTTTTTGATGGAGTTTTTTTTTTCTTGTAAATATGTATAAGTTCCTTGTAAAATCTGGATATTAGACATTTGTCAGATGGGCAGATTGCAAAAATTTTCTCCCATTCTGTAGGTTGCCTGTTCACTCTGAGATAGTTTCTTTTGCTGTGCAGAAGCTTTTTAGTTTAATTAGATCCCATTTGTCAATTTTGGCATTTGTTGCAATTGCTTTTGGAGTTTTTGTCATGAAGTCTTTGCCCATGCCTATGTCCTGAATGGTATTGCCTAGGTTTTCTTCTAGGGTTCTTATGGTTTTGGGTTTTACATTTAAGTCTTTAATCCATCTTGAGTTAATTTTTGTATAAGGTATAAAGAAAAGGTCCAGTTTCAGTTTTTTGCATATGGCTAGCTAGTTTTCCCAGCACCATTTACTGAATAGGAGATCCTTTCCCCATTACTTGTTCTTGTCAGGTTTGTCGAAGATCAGATGGTGGTAGACGTGGTGTTATTTCTGAGGTCCCTGTTCTGCTCCATTGGTCTATATGTCTGTTTTGATACCAGTGCCATGCTATTTTGGTTACCATAGCCTTGTAGTATAGTTTCAAGTCACGTAGCATGATGCCACCAGCTTTGTTTTGTTTTTTTTTTTCTTAGAATTGTGTTGTCTATATGGGGTCTTATTTGAGTCCATATGAAATTTAAAATAGTTTTTTCTAATTCTGTGAAGAATATCAATAGTATGTTTGATGGGCATAGCACTGAATCTATAAATTACTTTGGACAGTATGATGATTTTCACAATATTGATTGTTCCTATCCATGAGGATGGAATGTTTTTCCATTTGTTTGTGTCCTCTCTATTTCCTTAAGCATTGGTTTGTAGTTCTCCTTGAAGAGGTCCTTCACATCCCTTGTTAGCTGTATTCCTAGGTATTTTATTCCCTTTGTAACTATTGTAAATGGGAGTTCATTCATGATTTGGCTCTCTGCTTGCCTATTGTTGGTGTAAAGCCACCAACACAATCAATGTGCCTTTACAAAAATCACATTGGTGTAAAGGCACCAACACATTGATTGTGTTGGTGCCTTTACACCAATGTGATTGTTGCACATTGATTTTGTATCCTGAGACTTTGCTGAAGTTGCTTATCAGTTCAAGAAGTTTTTAGGCTGAGATGATGGTGTTTTCTAAATATAAAATCATGTCATCTGCAAATAGAGACAACTTGACTTCATCACTTCCTATTCGAATATTCTTTCTTTCTTTCTCTTGCCTGATTGTCCCCTGGCCAGAACTTTCAATACTATGTTGAATAAAACTTGTGAGAGAGGGCATCCTTGCCTTGTAGCCATTTTCAAAGGGAATTCTTCTAGCTTTTGCCTATTCAATATGATATTGGCTGTGGGTTTGTAATAAACAGCTCTTATTATTTTGAGATATGTTCCATAAATACCTAGTTTAGTTTATTGAGAGTTTTTAACATGAAAGGATATTGAATTTTATCAAAAGTCCTCTCTGCATCTATAGGGATAATCTTGTGGTTTTTGTCTTTGGTTCTGTTTATGTGATGGATTATGTTTATTGATTTGTATATGTTGAACCAGCCATGCATCCCAGGGATGAAGCTGACTTGATTCTGGTGGATAAGTTTTTTGATGTGCTGTTGGATTTGGTCTGCCAGTATTTTACTGAGGATTTTCGCATCAATGTTCATTAGGGATATTGTCCTGAGGTTTTCTTTTTTTTTCTTGTGTCTCTTCCCGGTTTTGGTATCAGGACGATGCTGACTTCATAAAATGAGTAAGGGAGGAGTCCCTCCTTTTCAATTGTTTGGAATAGTTCCAGAAGGAATGGTACCAGCTCCTCTTTGTATTTCCGGTAGAATTCAGCTGTGAATTTGTCTGGTCTTGAGTTTTTTTGTTTGTTTGTTTGGTAGGCTATTAATTACTGTCTCAATTTTAGAGCTTGTTATTGGTCTATTCAGGGATTCAACTTATTCCTGGTTTAGTCTTGGTAGGGTGTATGCATCCAGGAATTTATCCATTTCTTCTAGGTTTTCTAGTGTATTTGCATAGAGGTGTTTATAGTATTCTCTGATGGTAGTTTGTATTTCTGTGGGGTCAGTGGTGATATCCTCTTTTTAAATTTTTTTTAAAAATATATTTTATTGCATTTTAGGTTTTGGGGTACATGTGAAGAACATGCAGGATTGTTACATAGGTACATACATGGCAGTGTGGTTTGCTGCCTTCATCCCCATCACCTATATCTGGCATTTCTCCCCATGTTATCCCTCCCTCCCCAACTCCCCACCCCTCGCTGTCCCTCCCTTAGTCCCCCACACAGACCTCAGTGTGTAAATGCTCCCCTCCCTGTGTCCATGTGTTCTCATTTTTCAGCACCCACCTATGAGTGAGAATATGTGGCGTTTGATTTTTTGTTTTTGTGTCAATTTGCTGAGAATGATGGTTTCCAGGTTCAGCTATGTCCCTACAAAGGACACAAATGCATTGTTTTTTATTGCTGCATAGTATTCCATGGTGTATAGGTGCCAATATCCCCTTTTTATTGTGTTGATTTGATTATTCTCTCTCTTCTTCAGTAGTCTAGGTAGGAGTCTATCTATTTTGTTAATTTTTTCAAAAAACAGCTCCTGGATTCATTGATTTTGGGGAAGGTTTTTTGTGTCTCTATCTCCTTTAATTCTTCTCTGATCTTAGTTATTGTCTTCTGCTAGCTTTTGGATTCATTTGCTCTTGCCTCTATAACTCTTTTAATTGTGGTGTTAGAGTGTGGATTTGAGATCTTCCTAACTTTCTGATGTGAGCATTTAGTCATATAAACTTCCCTCTTACTGCTTTAGCTGTGTCCTAGAGATAGTGGTACATTGCCTATTTGTTCTCATTGGTTTTAAATAACTTCTTGATCTCTGCCTTAATTTCATTATTTACCCAGGAGTCATTCAGGTGCAGGTTTTCAATTTCCATGAAACTGTGTGGTTTTGAGTGAGTTTCTTAATCCTGACTTTTAATTTGAGTGCACTGTGGTCTGAGAGACTGTTTGTTATGATTTAAGTTCTTTTGCATTTGCTGAGGGGTGTTTTACTTCCAATTATGTAGTTGATTTTAGAATAAGTGCCATGTAGCACTGAGAAGAATGTATATTCTGTTGATCTGGGGTACAGAGTTTTGTAGATGTCTACTAAGTATGCTTGATCCAGAGCTGAGTTCAAGTCCTGAATATCCGTGTTAATTATCTGTCTCATTGATCTGTCTAATGCTGACAGTGGGGTATTAAAGTCTCCCACCATTATTGTGTGGGAGTCTAAGTCTCATCGTAGGTCTCTAAGAACTTGTTTTATAAATCTGGGTGCTCCTGTATTAGGTGCATATATATTTAGAATAGTTGGCTCTTCCTGTTGAATTGTTCTTTTTACCATTATGTAATGCCCTTTTTTTGTCTTTTGGTCATTGTTGGTTTAAAGTGTGTTTTGTCAGAGACTAGGATTCCAACTCCTGCTTTTTTTGTTTGTTTGTTTTCCATTTGCTTGGTAAATTTTCCTCCATCCCTTTATTTTGAGCCCGTGTGTGTCTTTGCACATAAGATGGATCTCCTGAATACAGCACACAGATGTGTCTTGACTCCTTATCCAATTTGTCAGCCTGTGTCTTTTAACTGGGGAATTTAGCCCATTTCCATTTAAGGTTAGTATTGTTATGTGTGAATTTGATCCTGTCATCATGCTGCTATTTGGTTATTTTATACACTAGTTGCAGTTGCTTTATAGTGTCATTGGTCTTTATATTTTGGTGTGTTTTTACAGTAGCTGGTACTAGTTTTTCCTTTCCATATTTAGTGCTTCTTTCAGGAGCTCATGCGGGGCAGGCCTGGTGGTAATGAAAACCCTCAGCATTTTCTTGTCTGGAAAGGATTTTATTTCTCCTTCACTTATGAAGCTTAGTTTGACTGGATATGAAATTCTGGGTTGGAAATTCTTTTCTTTAAGAACGTTGAATATTGGCCCCTAATCTCTTCTGGCTTGTAGAGTTTCTGCTGAGCGGTCCTCCATTAGTCTGACTGGCTTCCTTTTGTAGGTTGCCTTTTTCTCTGGCTGCCCTTAACAGTTTTTCCTTCATTTCAATCTTGGAGAATCTGATGATTATGTGTTTAGGGTTGATCATCTCATGGACTATCTTAACGGTATGCTCTGTATTTCCTGAATTTTCATGTTGGCCTGTCTTGCTAGGTTGGGGAAGTTCTCCTGGATAATATCCTGGAATGTGTTTTCCAGCTTGTTTCCATTCTCCCCGTCTCCTTCTGGTACTCCAATCAATCATAGGTTCAGTCTTTTTATGACATTCCCTATTTCTTGGAGGCTTTGTTTATTCCTTTTTATTCTTTTTTCTCTATTCTTGTCTGCATGTCTCATTTCAGTAAGGTGGTCTTCAAACTCTGATATCCTTTTTTCCACTTGGTTGATTTGGCTGTTGATACTTGTATATGCCCCACAAAGTTCTTGTGTTGTGTTTTTCAGCTCCATCAGGTCATTTATGTTCCTCTCTAAACTGGTTATTATAGTCAGCAATTCCTCTAACATTTTATCAAGGTTCTTAGCTTCTTCGCATTGGGTTAGAACATGCTCCTTTAGCTCATTGTAGGCTTTTTTTTTTTTTTTTTGATTCAGAATTTCACTCTTGTTGCCCAGACTGGAGTGCAATGATGCAACCTCAGCTCTGCAACCTCTGCCTCCCAGGTTCAAGCGATTCTCCTGTCTCAGCCTCCCGAGTAGCTAGGATTACAGGCCTGCACCACCCTGCCCAGCTAATTTTGCATTTTTAATAGAGATGGGATTTTTCCATGTTGGTCAGGTTGGTCTTGAACTACTGACCTCAGGCAATCTGCCTGCCTTAGCCTCCCAAAGCGCTGGGATTACAGGCGTGAGCCACCGCACCTGGCCCTAGCTCATTGTAGTTTTTTATTGCCCATCTTCTGAAACCTACTTCTGTCAATTTGTCCATCTAAACCTCTGCCCAGTTCTGCACTGTGGTCTTTTGGGTTTTCAGCATTGTTTCATTGATTCTTTCTCATCTTCTTGAGTTTGTCTAGTTTTGGTCTTTGAGGCTGCTGACCCTCGGATGGAGTTTTTGTGGGGGGCCTTTTTGTTGTTGCTGTTGATGATGATGCTGTGGTTGTTGCTTTCTGTGTGTTTGTTTTTCCTTCAATAGACAAGTCCCTCTTCTGTAGGGCTGCTGCGGTTTGCTGGGGGTTCATTTCAGGCCCTAGTTATCTGATTCACTCCTATGCCTGGAGATGTCACTGAAGGAGGCTGCAGAGTAGCAAAGATGGGTGCCTGCTCCTTCTTCTGAGACCTCTGACCTTGGGGACACCAACCTGATGCCAGTAGGATTGCTCCTGTATAGAGTGTCTGACAACCCCTGTTAGAGGGTCTCACCCAATTGTGTGACATAGGGAGCTGTTCCCATTTAATGAAGCACTTTATTCCTTGGTGGAGAGAGTATGGTTGTGGGGAAACCCACTAATCTGGGCTGCCCATATTCCTCAGAACTACCAGGAGGAGAGGCTAAGTCTGCTGGTCCACAGAGTCTGTAACCACACCTTCCCCTAGGGGCTCAGGCCTAGGGAGATCCAAATTCTGCCCCTGCGCATCTAGCTGGAGTTATTGGAGATCCTGCAGAGAAGCCTGCCCACTGAGGAAGGATGGGTCAGCATTGGGCCTGCAGAGGCGCTCTGACCACAGACTGCCACAGCTGGTGTGTTGGGCTGTGGGGACAAGTTTTGGGACCAAGCCATCCAGCCTCCCTGGATCCAGCAGGGGAAGAGTGCAGCCTGGAGCTGTAGAAATAGGTGCCACCCTTCCCCCACCCAGGGAGCTTAGCATGTTAGGCAGTTGCAGGTCCCAGTGCTGGCTGGCTGCAGACATCTTTCTATCAGCCAGATGATAGAGTCAAACCTTAAGCATGGCAGAACCAAGAAAGAGCCCAAGTCCTTGATATCACAGGGACCCTGAATTAATTAACTCTTGAGCCCACTCTTATTTCTAGACTTCTAGCTCTGTAAGACGGCATGTTTTCCTTAAAACCTAAGCCACTTTGAATTAAGTTTTCTAATTCTTGTAGTCAAAAGAATCTGATACATATTTTATCCTTCATGGAGTTGAAGGTAACAAGAGGAATTAAGAGTTTGGGGAAAGAAAACATATTTTCCTCATTGAAAACCCCTTTATTATTTTGTTCTTTGACCCCAAGTCACAGAGTGTTAGAATTAGGAGAGTTTTTAGAACCCATTCTTCTCTGGAAGGTTTTCCAGCCTCCCAATCCACACTGGGCTCCCATCACCTTCTATATCTCATCACAATATTCTGTTTTCCTGATGAAGCTTATTCCCATCTGAAATCATATTTTAATTTATTTATTTTCTTATTGGTTACTAACTTTCCCTGCTGGAACATCAACTGGAACATGAAAACAAGAAACTAATCTGTTGTGGTGGAGAGTTCTAGATATTATTTATTCTCCCTGTCCTCCTTATAAACAGAACCCCTGTAGTGATAGTGTGGCAATATACCTAGCTTTAAATCTACACTTTCCAGCCTGCCTTACTGATAAGTGGCCAATTAGATGCAAGTGAAAATAATTCTGTGGGCTTCTTGGAAATCTCTTAGCTGAAAGGGACTCTCTTTTTGCCCTTTTCTGTTTGTTCTTCCCACTGCCTGATATGTAATGCAATGGCTGGAGTTGCATTAACCATCTTGGGATCATGAGGTGACCTTGAAGATGGGGTCACATACTAAGAATGGCATATCAGGAAGTACTAGCCAGAGCAATCAGACAAGAGAAAGAAATAAAAGGCAACTAAATAGGAAAAGCAGAAGTTAAACTAAGTTAAACTCTCTGTCTTCACTGACGATAAAATACTTAGAAAACCTTAAAGACTATATCAAAAGGCTCCTGGAATAGTTGAATGACTTCACTGAGGTTTCAGGATATAAAATTGATGTACAAAAATCAATAGCATTTTTTTAAGGGAGTGGTAAGCTACAGAAGAGAAGTCGTCTTTTTTTTTTTTTTTTTTTTTTTCAGGGTCTCACTCTGCCACCCAGGCTGAAATGCAGTGGTATGATCTCAACTCACTGCAAGTTCTGTCACATGGGCTCAAGTGATACTCCTGTCTCAGCCTCCCAAGTACCTGGGACTACTAGCATGTGCAACCACACTCAACTAATTTTTTTTTTTAAATTTTGTAGAGATGAGGTTTTGCTATGTTGCCCAGGCTTGTCTTGAACTCCTGAACTCAAGCAACCCAAGCAATCCACCAGCTTCATCCTCCCAAAGTGCTAGGATTACAGGTATGAGCCATCATGCTCTGCAAAAAAATCAGTAGCATTTCTAAACACCAATAACATTCAAGCTGAGAGCCAAATAAAGAATACAATGTCAGTTATAATAGTCACACACACACATACACAATACCTAGGAATACATCTAACCAAAGAGGTGAAAACTCTCTTTAAGGAGAACTACAAAACACTGCTCAAAGAAATCGTGATGACACAAATGGAAAAGCAATCCATACTCATGGTACTGGTACAAAAACAGATACATATACCAATGGAACAGAATAGAAAACCCAGAAATAAAGCCACACACCTACAGCTATCTGATCTTTGACAAAGCTGACAAAAATAAGCAATGGAGAAAAGACTCTCTATTCAATTAATCGTGCTGGGATAACTGGCTAGCCATATGCAGAAGAATGAAACTGGAACCCTACCATTCACCATATATAAAATTTAACTCAATTGATGTGAAACCAGCTGAACTATTAAAAAAAAAGTAATAATTAAAAAAACAAAATTTAACTCAAAATTGATTAAAGATTTAAATGCAAAAACTCAAACTATAAAAATCCCAGAAGAAAACCTAAAAACCACCATTCTGACCATTGGCCATGGGGAAGAATTTATGACTAAGTCCTCAAATGCAATTGCAAGAAAAACGATAATTGACAAGTGGGACCTAATTAAACTAAATAGCTTCTGCACAGCAAACAAACAAACAAACAAAAAAACTGTCAACATAGTAAACAGACAACCTACAGAAAGGGAGAAAATATTCACAAGATGTGCATCTGACAAAGATCTAATATTCAGAATCTATAAGAAACTTAAACAATTCAACAAGCAAAGAACAAATAACTCCATTAAAAGGGGGCAATGGACATGAACTTATCAAAAGAAGACATACAAGTGGTCAAAAAACATGAAAAAATACTCAACATCACTATCATCAGAAAAATGCAAATCAAAACCACGATGAGATACTACCCCACACCAATCAGAATGGCTATTGTTTGAAAGTCAAAAAACAACAGATGTTGGTGAGGCTATGGAGAAATGGGAATGCTTGTACCCTGTTGGTAGAAATGTAAATCAGTTCAGTCGCTGTAGAAAGCAGTTTGAAGATGTCTCAAAGAACTCAGAACTACCATTTGACTCAGCAATCCCATTACTGGGTATATTGCCAAAAGAAAATAAATAATTCTACCAAAAAACCACATGCACTCATATGTTCATCACAGCACTATTCACTATGGCAAACACATGGAATAAACTAGGTGTCCATCAAGGGTGGATTAGATAAAGAAAATGTGGTGCATATACAACATGGAACACTATGCAGCCATAAAAAAGAATCAAATTATGTCCTTTACAGCAACATGGATGCAGCTGGAGGCCATTATCCTAAGTAAATTAATGCAAGAATGGAAAACCAAATACCACATCTTCTCACTTTTAAAGCAGCTAAACATTGGGTACTCATGGACATAAAGATGGCAACCATAGACACTGGGGAATACTAGATGGGGGAGGGAAAAATGAGGACAAGTGCTTAAAAACTAACTGTTGGCACTATGCTCGCTTCCTGGGTGACAGGTTCAATTGTACCCCGAACTTTAGTATCACACCATATATCCATGTAACAAACCTACACATACATCCTCGAATCTAAAATAAAAGTTGAAATTATATATTTTTAAAAGAATATTATACCAGAGAAATAAAAGAAGCCTGGGTCCCTGGTGGCTGTGGAGTCACCATACCAGCTCTGATCTGCATGTCTTCAGACTTGCTGTATGTGACAAAAATAAATAAATCACTACCTTGTTTAAGACACTGTTCTTTAGGGTTTCTGTTACAAAAAGCCAAATCTAATATTCATTGAAAACCTTTGTCCTCTTCACGGGTGTATCTCCAGGGTCTTAGAACAGCAAATGGCTCATCATAGGTACTCAGTTAATAGCTGCTGAATAAAAAGAATGGGGCCCAAGCTCCCCAGCTAACAGATGAGGGCACTGGACCCAGGAAAAGGAAAAATATTGCCCCTTGTCATATAGCTCATAAGGGGCAGAGGCAGAATCATGTCTATTGCCTGCATTACCCCTCTTCCCTGGGGGTGTGGCAGAAGGAAGCCACCTCTACCTTAGGGTACCTGGCTTTACCCTCTATCCACACCAGCCTGGTTGAGGAGCATGGTCTATGGATACAGCAGCAGCCCAGTCTGCCCTGCCTAGCTCCCAGGCAGGACCCGCCTAACTCTACCATACTGGGAGGGGAGTTCATCCCTGGTCTTTGTTCCTTATCTTCTCTGGATGACACCTTTCCAGCAGGATTTTCTACAGGCACAGGGTGCCCTCACCACTTGAAAACATGGATAGAACCCAGCCAGGGGCTCAGAAATGTCATCTTACCCACTACTCACCTGGACCACCTGGCACACGATGAGGACCATCACCCTATCTTCACATCTACTCCAGGGATGGATGGTCTCTAATCAAGCTGCCCCAAGAGACCCATGCTGTTGCCCCCTGCAGGTTAGCACCAGGTGTTGGGACAGAGGGTGTGTCCATGATGTCCTTAGGCAACCTCTTCCCTGCCTGCCCACCCCTCCATACCCAGAAATAGGAGAGAGAGAATCTAGGCCCTTGCACATCATCTATTATTATGCTTATTCTTCTTCTCTGACACCCCCACCCAACAATTCCTAGGTCTAGATTGTTAAAGAGCCCATTAGGACTATTGTCACACCTGAGTTAGGTTGGAACTATTAATGCCAAGACCAGCAGCTCCACCATTTAATTGACAGTAACTTAGTTTATTTTTTCCCTTGACTGGCAGAACACAAGATAGTAGCAGTAACAATAACAATAGCTAATATTTACAAGTGCTTATGAAATTCCAGACATGGAGCTAGGTGTTTTACGTAGAGGTCTCATTTAATTTTCACAATAACCTGATAAAGCAAGTATTATTCCCACTGAAGCTCAAATAGGTTAACTTGGCAAAGCTATAGTCACTATAGGAGAAGTGGGAATCCACTCTTTAGACTAAACTCATATTTTCATTTAATACCATCACTCTGTGAGATGATTCTGTGAACTACCATATCCGTTATTACCTGAGAATACAACTGTTGCTTGTCTTCATTCATTCATTCATTCATTCATTATTTACTAAATACCAACTTCATGGCAAGTCTCATGTAAAATACTGTGGCTTCCAAAATACACACTCCATGGCCCCTGTGAGAGGTTGGATTATTTTTCAGCTCATCCTTACTCCCCTCCCCTCTACCTTGGGTATAAGGTACTTCATTGACTCCCTGACTCGGGGCATGGCCATGAGACCTGCATGGTCAACAGGATGTGAGTGGGTGTAATGTGAACAGAAGCTTCAGGAGTGCCTGTATGGGTGGGCTCCTCTTTAGCCACTGCCATTCACTAAGAGAAGAGCATGCTCCAGGTAGCCACTGGTCTGAGGAGGATGGGAGACCTGTGGAGCAGACCTGGATTTGACCTACAGTTTGAAACCAATTCTAGCTGACCTATAAAACTGAGACCAAAAAAAAAATGCTTGTTTTAAGCACTGAACTTCAGGGGGTGATTTGTTATGCAGGATTATTGCAGCAATAGCTGACTGGTGCAGTTTCTGCTTTCAAAGGGACTTGGATGAGTGGAGAGCATGAACAGGCAGTTATAGAGGGACAACAAGCTGAAATGGAAGGGCATGCAGTGTGCTCTGGGTGCACAAAGAGAGCACTTTCCCTGGCCTGGGACAGACTGAGAAATGAGAAGAGGGAATTAGAAGACTCAGGAAGTAGCAGCCCCCGTTTGCAGTGACATGAGAAGTGCACATCTTTCCTAACTGGAACTCATGTGAGAAGCATGGGTGTTGTGTGTGTGAACCATGGATTCTCATTCTCACAGGTGAAACCAGGCACTCATTAGAGACTGCTAAGGAGAGATTCACACCTCCTGGATACAAGAAGAGTTTGATATACAAAGTACATTTTTTTGGAAGGCTTGTCTTTCCCTACTCCCTCTGCTCCTCCTGAAAATTCCCATTGGCCCTCTTCCTCTTGCTACCTTCTGGCTGGGGTGCTCAGGAACCCATCTGAGCAGCATGATGTGGGCCATCTCTCATCCCCAAACTTCAGTAAGGGACTCCCTGTGTACCACAAAGAGCCTCTGATGGAGTGGGGCAGGAGGACAATCCCACCAAAGAGAAATTAAGTAAACTCTGCTGTGTGTATTTGCATTCTCCTCCCTCCACCATGGGACACCCTGAGAAGCCTGTGCCACTGACTTCTTACCTCAGAATGCCGACGGCCTCAAGAGTCTACAAAGAACTCTAGCCTGGCAGAGTTTTTGCCATGAATAAGTTGCTGGCATCAGTCTAGACTGTGGGATCAGGAACCCTTCGAGACAAGGATTTATACCCTGAGCCCAGTGCAGGGCTCATGGCATGGCATAAATTCCAGATGGATGAATTTTCTCTGAACAGGAAAGGGAGGCAGAGAGAGAAAGAGAGATTCTGGGGCCTTCCCAGCAACATCTCACACATATTTCTTGGTTTGGAACTGGAGCTCACTCTGTTGTTGTCTTATTGCACTTCCTCATAAAATAAATACTTGGAGTTTACTTTTCATGATTTTCTTGAGACAAAGAGGACAGTCAACAGGAGACCATCTGTTGGGACAAATCCAGACCATTCTATACAAGCAGGTCTTCCTGCCCCTCCTATAAACACCACCAGGCAAATTGTTTCCAAATGCACATTCATTGTCTTAATTTGGGTTCCCCCAAAGCAGACTCAAGACAAGCATTTGGATGCAAGCTGTTCATTTGAGAGATGATTCCAGGAAGTGAATAAAGAAGTGGGGAAGTGAGACGGGGAAGGGAGAGAAGCCAATAAAAGGAGTGGCAAAGAGAAAGTAACAACCGTAGGCACTGAGGGCTTCATTCTGTTGGGGACCCCAGAGAGACTCTGAGACGTGCCTTGAAATGGTCCCTCCAACGGGGTGAGGAAGCTGGGTATTTATCACCCAACCACGTCCCTCACTAGTTGAGAATCACGTGTAGGTATTAGCTCTCTGGCACTCCTGGGCTAACACACTTCTGCAACCAGAGAACTTTGAAGTTCAGTAGGACAAGGAGATATGGACAAGGCAACGGCAGCATCTGCTCTTTATCTTTCCTTCGCTTAGAAACCTGCTATTGTTTGTTGTGTAGCCCTTGCAGAGGGCTTGCACTCTGCTGCCTGGTTTTCAGATCTCTGCATAAGCCAGCCTCATGCTTGCCATCTAATTCTGTCTCTCTCTTAGCCCTTCCCCTGAGCCAGAGAGGTCTGTTCATGGGCCCGAGCAGCCCTTCCTGCCCCGACACCTTTGCACACAATGTTTCTGCTACCTGGAATGCCCCCTCTTTTTTTCCTACTCCTTGAAATTCTGCTAGCGTTTCTGGGTCTGGTAAAAGCCTCACCCCATTACTTTCTGAACTCCTATTTTGCTTATCATCAGTGCCTCTGGATTCAGAGCCTAAATTTTCTCAGTCGTAGTTGAAGGAAAAGATAAACCCATGTGGATTGATTCATAGAAGACTGATTGCTGTAAATATTGGCTAAAACAGTACAAAATCTGATTTCGGGAATCCTAATAATGAGTCATACAAAGTACTGAGCATTGGATACATTCTAACTCATTTACAACAACACTAATGTTGGTTTTCAAAGTCAGGAGGAACTGACACACAGAAGTTAAATATCTTGCTCATAGCTGTACACCTCACAGGGAAGGGGCCAGGATTTCTGACTTCAAAGCCTGAATTCTGAATGGGTTCCACAGCATTTACTCCCCATGCTGCCATCCTCTGCTCCCCTCCCTCTAGGATGCTGGATTTGACACACAAATGGGAAGTAGCATCACTTTAATAAGGACTAAAATCTGCTACTGGCTTCCCCTGTGCAGGGCTCCCTGGTAAAATTGAGTTCAGCCACAGGGCTTAAAGGAACCTCCTGCCTACTCATCAAATCTATAATGGCTAGCTCCAAGGAGCAGACCCAACCCAACCTACTGACATTGACGCCCACAGAGAAAAGGAAAAATAGAAAGAAAATCATGGCCGTGCTAGCTTACCACAGAGACAAGAAGTGGAACAAAATGGCTGGCCTTCTTGGAGGGACCAAGCCCTTTTACTGCCCCCAAGAACAGAGAGCCCACCTGGAAGTGAAATGTGTTCCCCTGGGGAGTGTGGCAACAGGAATGTTGGGCAAAGGCAACTGTGGCTTGAAAAATGACCGTCTATCTCTCCAGGAGCCTCACATTGGGTAGTGGCCAAGAGACTCTTTCCAGCAGCAGTCAGGACAGTGGCTGTGCACAGAGGGAGTCCATCACGAGAAGGAGAATGTAGTGACAGCAGCAGTATTGCCAGGAAAATGGCCTTTGAGTCCAGGAGGGGCCCTTTTGGTGAGAAGAGGAACAAGGATAGGGCTCAGCAATCAAGCCAGTGAGTGTTTGAAAGTATGAGCTCACTGGCTATTTCACAAAGCAGGTGCCATACAAATATAGGAAAGGAAGTGACCTATTCTCTGGAACCTCCTTGGTATACTCTTTCTGACCATGCAAAGTTCATTCCTGGACCTATCTTGAAGTTTGACATCCATAGCTTCCCCCAGGGTATAAGAATTCTATCTTCACAGTTACCAAGCAAAGAGAACCAACAGCTTTCTGTCCTCAGGAATGGCATTTTGAGGAGACTCAGAGGAGAAACTATCAAGGCATGAGATCATCAAACTAAGTCAGTAGCATTTGTCACTGAGGAGACCAGGTGAAAAGTGAGGGCAGCCTGGGAATTGGAGAAGTTGGGCTTCTGTGCCACCTGGAGGCAGTAGCAGGTGCAGCTGAGAACCTGAAATTTCAGGTTTGAGCTGCCTCATCTTTCAAGTAATTTAAAAATGATTTAACTATCGTTCATAGATGACTTCTTCTTCCCATCCCAATTCTGTTACTGTAAAATATTTTAGTTCTATCTTGTTTTGTTTCTTAACTCAATAAATTAGATATTATTATATTATTTCATACACCAATGATTACTTATATTTACCTACACATTGATCAATTTATTTACTCATCATTCTGTCTACCTCAGACCTACCTTCTGGAATCAATTCTCATTTTCCTTAAGAATATCTCTTCAAACTTCTTTTAATGAGAGATAGAGTATATTCTCTTAGTTTGTGCTTGTCTAGAAATGCCTACTTACCTCTGATTATTGAAAGGCAGTTTTTTTCTGAATACATAGTTCTAGGTTGACAATTATTTTCTTTCTGAAGACACAGAGCTTTCCACTTTCTTCTGGCTTCCATTGTTGCTGCTGAGAAGTTAGTTGTCAGTCTAATTGTTGTTCCTTTATTTTGTAGAACACCAAAAACAGAAAAAGAAAGCAAAAGGAAAAAAAGATCTTAAAGGAGAGAAAGCAGATTATCTACACTTTGATGTGTCTAGATGATGAACTCTTCTGATTTTTGCTTGGGAGACATTGGATTTCCTGAATTTGAGGGTTAGTCTCAACTATTCTCTCAAGGAATGTTACCTCTCTCTCTAGTTCTCCTTCTGGAATCCCTATTAGATAGTCATTAGAACTTTTTACTTGGCCCTCATGTGATGTGTATAATTTTTTACTTCTTTATCCACAATTCACAGATACAATTTTTTCAAACACATCTTCAAGTTAACTTACTCTAGCTTCAACTGTGTTTAACATTTCATTTAACACATCCATGGATTTTTAAAATTTTAAGTTTAATAATTTTATTTTTTATTTTCAGAACAAGTGAGCCTTAAATTGATATAGTAGGCAGAATAATAGTCACCTAAAGATGTCCACATGCTAATCCCTGAAACCTGTGGATATATGATGTTACATGGCAAAGGAGAATTGGAGTTGCAAATGGAATTAATATTGCCAATTGATTTACCTTAAGGAAATTATCTTTGGTTATCTGGCTGGTCCCAACGTAATCACAAAGTTCCTTTAAATGTGGAAGAGGGAGACAGAACAGCCAGTGTCATAGTGATGTAGCATGATAAAGACATGATTAGCCATTGCTGGCTTTGAAAATAGAAGGGCACCATGAGTCAAAGAATGTGAGTAGCATCTAGAAACTGGAAAAGGCAAAGAAACAGATTCTCTCCTACAGCCTCTGGTAGCAGCACAGCCTTTCTGATGTCTTGATTTTTACCCAGGGAAACTGATTTTGAACTTTTTGACCTGAAGAGCCATGAGAGAATAAATTTCTATTGTTTTTAGCCATAAGGTAAATTGTTACAGCAGCAGTAGGCAGTTAATATAACCCAGGAATTAATGAGGAGAGACTATAAGTGCAATTGAGGAAGAGAATGAAGACAGAAACACCACCTGGGAGGCCACAATATATGCATATTTTTTCTGTGATTCAGGCATTTACAGGATGGCTGAGAAAGTCTGGAAAACACAAAATTCCAGCCTCAGGAGTATTATTCATCTGTATGCTTTCTGTGGTGGCTAATAAAAAAGCATGTGTTTTCATGGCTCCATTTTGCATGATTGTGACTTCATTTAACCATCAGTCTTAGGAAGTTTTAGGCAGAATTTTAAGACCATAATGGATGAGCTGGTTGATGGGTATATTGCTGATATGGTCTATCAGTATGATATTTAATTAGATATAATTAATACCAATTGGTGACTTAAAACCACCCCTCCATGCTTGTCTTATAGGCATATGAAAGCAGCTCACATGTATTCCTAAAACTGCAACACCTGGATGAGACAGGAGGATTGGTTGAACCCAGTAATTCAAGACCAGCCTGAGCAACATAGTGAGACCCTCATATGTCATATCAAAACCCTGCTTTGGGAGATAATCCCAAAGGGGCTCTTTCAGTTATTTAGTGAACATGTATTCAATGAGTATGTATTATGAAACAGGCACTGTGTTTAGGGCTTAAGGACACCTCAGAGGTCAACAGAGTCCCTACCCTCATGACACTGATGGCCCTATGGGGTAAATAGACTATGCATGACACAAATAATTGATTAATTAATTACTATTGTAATAAATGTCAGGAAAGAGAATGCAGAGTGATAGGAGAGCGTATACCACAGAGGCCTTCACTAGTCTGAGGGGCAGGGAGGCTTTCATTAGAAATGTTATTTGGCTGGGATCCAATAACTGACTGAGTGGGAACTGATTAAAAGAAAATGTGGAAAAATGGATAATAGCCCAAGGAGAAGTCTGTGGGCCTCAGTGTTGGATGTTAGTCAGGTGGGAGCAGCCACACCTCTGTGGCAATCTATTGAGGACACCCAACACCCAGCAGTCGCAGTGAGGGTAAACGTTTGTCCCCCAAAACCCAGCAAGGCAGCACCTTACACAGAGGAAAGTGGCAGGGACAAGTGCCCTGGACAAGAGAAGTGAAGATGATCAAGGTGGAGACCAATACTGGATACTTCAGACTCAATACCAGCCCAACTTCCTCCACGATGGCACAACCCTTTCTCCACCTTTTTACTGCTCTCCTCATAAAAAGCTTCCTGCTTGAAAGTGAGGCCGAACATGGTGACTCATGCCTGTAGTCCTAACACTTTGGGAAGCCAAGACAGGAGGATTGCTTGAGCCCAGGAGTTTGAGACCAGCCTAGGCAACATAGTGAGACCCTTATCTCTACAAAAAATTAACCAAATTAGCGAGGTGTAGTGGTGCATACCTGGAATCTCAGCTACTCAGGAGGCTGAGGTGGGAGGATTGCTTGAGCCTGGGAGGTCAAGGTAGCAGTAAGTCATTATCATGACAGAGCAAGACCCTGTCCAGAAAGAAGGAAAGAAAGAAAGGAAGGGCGGAAGGGAGGGGAGGGGAGCGAAGGGAAGGGAGGGGAGGGGAACAGAGGGAAGGAAGGAAATTACACAGGTGACTACCCCATTGCCATTTGAGATGCTGAGGAGATATCTGCAACAGGTTGAGACCAATACCCTCAATCTGCTCCTGCTGGGGAGATGGAATGAATGAAGTCTATGATGTTTCCAGTTTATAGCTGGTCGCAAAACCGAAGTCCAAGTACACCTTGCCTCCACCCCACTCTCCATTATTGTTGTCCTTTTGTCCTCTGTCCACCAGCCTTGGGGGGAATCCCTGTTAGAGATTTCATAGGGTTGTTCACAACCATCCATTCACTGCTTCCAATCCCACCCCTCAAGGGTGTGCACACACATGCATGCATGCACACACGCAGCTCTCAGACTGCAAAGGCAGGTGTGTAGAGCAGGTAGGGGAGATAGCAGTGACAATAAAGACTTCGGTTCCCTTATAAATCATACAAACAGGTGGGCAATGTTGAAGCTTTTGGCAATATATAGGTCTGAGTGTACAGCTCTCTGATTCTCCATTTCATTTTCCTAACATCTCAAGCCTCATTTCTACAGAAGCCTCCATTAGCCTCTATCCTGCCCTCAACAAGGTGCCTTGAAATACTGCCTTAGCTCCCATGTTGGGTTGCAAATAATCAGTTTCTTTCTCTCTCTCTCTCCTCTCTTTCTTTCTTTCTCTCTCTCACTCTCTCTCTCTCTCTCTCTCTCTCTCACACACACACACACACACACAATTACTCTGCATTTAGATCATCATAATGATTGATAACAATAATAAAAACTAAAATTTATGGAGCACATACCACTTGCCAGTCATTGTGTTTTAGGCGTAGATTATCTCATTTAACTTACAACAATCCTATGAGGTAGCATTATTGATGTTATTCTCATCTTACCGAAAAGGAAACAGACATGGGAGGAACTAATTTACACATTGCACAGGAAGCAAGTGATGGAGCCAGAATTTTAACCCAGGCAGTCCAACCCAGACTCCCACCCCTAATCACGATACCCACCAGCCCCCAGGATATTCAGTATGGATTTCACCCCCACAGAGGCAGTGGCATCCAAATACATACCCCTGACCCTTTTAGAGAATCTCAGGTGTGCTAGAGACCTAAGGAATATATTTCCACACAGGGATAATACCAAGTATTGACACAGGCCTCAATCTACATGCAGGAAGGGCTGACACAGCTGCAGAAAAGGTCCCAGTTGTAGCTTCTTATCCACCCTGCTTTCCATGGGGTGCAGAAGAAGCAAAGACAGGAACAAAGCTGATGAGATGTAGATGGAGAATCATCTCTTCTAAGACTTATCTGTGCACTGTGTGACAAGAGCAACCACTGCCCATGACGACAGACCTTCTCAGTCTTCCCCACTTATTAAAGCATAGAACGGAAGACCCAGACAGTTGTCTCTTTGTAACCTAAGATCTCAGCATACCCTAGACACATGGGGTCAGTGGTTTCCAAACTGGGTAGCTGAAGAAACTGTGATCACCCCTCACCTAAGAATTCCCAAACTAAGCCATTTCCTACTCACTGAGGCAAAGATTTTTCCTTTCACCACCGGGTAGCGGATGTTTATAAGAGTCCCAACACTTGCCTTCTACCCATAAAGGGGCTGAAACCTGGGCCAGGAGTTGGTTCACAAATGCTGTGGTGTGGGTAGGTACCAGAGCAAGGTGTAGCTGGCCAGAAAATATGTTTCCCAGAGACAGGTCAGAGCAGGACTACAGCCAATTCTGCTCTGGACTATAGAAAAGCCATTCTTGCCTCCTGATGCAAATGCCTAGGTAAAAATAATTCAAACGTTTTCAAAGGTCAAAGCCTGATTTCATAAAAGAAAAACACCTTCAAGACAGCTATATCTTTGACCTTGGGTGATACTCAAGGGGAGGCTACAAATGAAAACGGTGGCTGAGTTTCCATTTGCCGTTAGTGTGTTAGTGTGCATTCTATTTTCATTTGTGTATGAGAAAGACAGAGACAGAGAAAGGAATACATGACTTTTAAATGTGGTGATTTAGCAATGACTTGAATTGCTTATAAATGTTGCTTTTGTATGCTCAGGGATTTCATAAAGACACCACAGAAGAGGAAGAAAACGTTGCAGGCTGGTTTAAGGCATGTCAATCTAGAAGGCACAGGACTTGATTGGCTTCCTTACAGATAGAGAATTCAGAGAGGTACAAGTTGGCCAAGATTTTCAAGGCAATAATAATTAAAACATGGAGGCATCAGCATGTCTGCTTCTCCCTCTTAAACCAAATACAATTGCCAGAGACTGAAAATAAAAGTAAAAGTAAAAAAATAAACCAAATACAAACAACAGGGAAAATGAGGACAGAAAATAAAACTATATTTTTAATGAAAGAAAAAAACAGCGAAAACCTCAAATCACAGTATTAAGGAAGAGCTGCTATCTGAAAAAAAAATGGAAACCTAAGAGAAAAGTTTGTATTCAGGTGGCTTCATTTGGGAAGTTACTCCACGGGACAGGTGTAGGTAACGGGAATAATAAATGGATAGGAACGGAAACTAGTACAAAGATGTGTCCCTGAATTGGTCATTGTTATGGGCAACTGGGGCCTGTTAAGACTTTCTCAGGAGCCACATAGAATGTGCTTTGGAATTGGTGTGCCTGAGGAATGGAAGAGGGTAGCATTTATCCCTCAGCTTCTGCTTCTGTTAGTCAGAGATTGCTCCATGAGGTGTTAACACACACACTATTTCTGCAAAAAGCAGGCTCTTAATGGGATAGGGTAGGGGGTGAAAAGAAAAAAGTAGCCCTGAATTTGATGATGCCAATCAAGCAGAGATAATAACTGTTGATCATTGCAAGAAACGTATGGACCTTCAACCTGAGAGGACTTCCTGCTAACCTGAAGCAAGTCCATTCCCTCTAGGCAGAGTGTTGGTGAGGAATTATTTAGAGACCATCCATCCAAATCCAAGATGGCTTCTGACCCAGCTTATTGCTCTAATCCCTTCCCCATAACTGCCCAACGCCTACAACAAAAGGCTGATGAGGAATTGAAAGCCTAAGAGAAAAATTTGCGTTCAGGTGGTTTAATTTGGGAAGTTAGTTCGGGGGACAGGCAGAAGGAAAAGGGGAGGAGGAAATAGGTAGGAAGGGAAACTAGTACAAAGATGTGTTCCTGAATTGGTCATTGTGGTGGGCAGCTGGGGCCTGTTGAGATTTCATTAAGCAGCTAGGCTTCATTAAAAAAGGAGTAATAATATAAAAGGAAATAGCACAGGGCCCATTTAAGGGTGCCGCAAGAATAAAATAACGAAACAAACATGAAAAACAGAAAAGCAGATAAATAATTCATGCCTGAAAACATGCAACAAAGCATTAGAAAATTATGAATCAATACTTCTTCATGCAAAGCAACAATAAACATATAAAGCTGTAATTTTATAAAAGCTCAAAGAAGAAAAATAAAACATACACAGAAGGAGTGATTTGGCAACATTAAAAGATGAAAAGTCATCTGGCCTATCTCAGAAAAAAACAAATATGTTACAAAAATAAAATTAGAAACAAAAAAATGGACTATCGTGAAACACAGGAATAAGTAAGTTTGGAAAGTTTTTAAATCTCCACACTCAAATGTTCCTTCAATGCAGTAAAGTTTTCTTTTACTATAACTTTGAATATTTTGTTATATTTTTCTAGTCTCTTTTTAAAAGCACATTAATTTTGTATGTGTTTAATTATGTATGTGTTGGTCTTTGTCTTCCATATCTTTCATTTACTTTGAATCTTTTCAAAACTCTATGCTATTTCATTTTGCTGATCTATTTTCACTTTTTTAGATTGCATCTAAAGGGAAAATGGTAAAGTGTGATCAGCCCTAATCTATGGGCTGATCCCCTATCCCATATGCTAATAAATTTGCTAGACTTTAAAGGTAAAGAAAGGTCCTATTAGCTCATGGAACACACACACACATAAAATATTATAGGAGATATTTATGTGTACATGTATACATATATATTCATGGAGTCAGTGGGTAGAAGGAGAATCAGCTTTGCCTTACACTTGTCCACACAATATTCAATATTAGAAGAGAGTGGACAAATGTCCACAAAGTCATCAAGGAAAGAAAATGCAACCATGAATTTATTCCAGCGAAGATGTCACTCAAGAGTAAATGCCACACAAAATCATGGTCAAATATACAAGAATTAGGGAATAATACCCTGTTTAATAAATCAGTCTTTCAGGAGACAAATGAAAAGCCAGGGTAAAAAGACAGCTTGTAAGCATTGAACCCGTTTACATATAGAACTAAGGCTAAACTAGGGAAATGATCATTACAAAACAGAAAATAAATGTTAAAAACCATGATACTATGAAATAATATTACTGATGAAAATTGAGAAGTGGAGGTTAAGATTCAGTGGTGCACAGTAGTGTAAGCACCTCAATTTCTTCAAATTTCACAGAGCACAGTCCATCAACACATTATACGTAACAAGCTAACTAATAAAGGTGTCCATGTGATATTTAAATTATACAAAATAAACAAGTAAGACAACCAAAAATAATAATATAATTAATGCAACTCCAGTGGTGGATGGACTCCACCATAGGGGTAGTAGAGAGAAGCATAAGTGTGACAGTTACGCATATGTCAAATTGGGAAATAAGTAGACCTTACCTAGAAGGGATCTCTTAAAAATAAATTTGTCATATAAAACTACAAGGTAGTTTTCATAGCACCATTAGAAAAAAATTTTTAAAAACAGATTAAATCCAAACTTCCCAAATTATTAGAAGAAAAACACACAGGCACATTAACAAAATGAAGAGACTATGGACCATCTAGTGAATGATATATAAACAGTGAGCATGACACACAGTGATATGTCCAAACTCCTCTGTCTTATAAAGAAAATGCAATAAGATATATTTACTTATGAAAAGATAAAAGACCTCCAATGAGATTAAAAAAAAAAAAACCCAAGATATATATGTGCTGTATATAAGAGATAAAACAACAGAGAAAAATCAATAAAACTAATAGGCGGTTCTTTAAAAAAATATCTTGCAAGATTGGCAAAATAAAAAGAAGAGTCAAATTACTAACTTCAGGAAAAAAACAAGAGCTATCACTATAGATCCTGCAGAAATGAAAAGAAAAATAAGTGATATGGTTTGGCTCTGTGTGCCCACCCAAATCTCAATTCAAATTGTAATTCCCACATGTTGAGGGAGGGACGTGGTGGAGACGACTGGATCATAGAGAAGTTTCCCCCATGCAGGGGTTCTCATGATAGTGAGTGAGTTCTTACAAGATCTGATGGTTTAAAAGTGTGTGGCATTTCCCCACCCTCTCCTACCACCATGTAAGACATGATTTGCTTCCCCTTCACCTTCCACCATGATTGTAAGTGTCCTGAGATTTCTCCAGCCATTTGAAACTGAGTCAATTAAACCACATTTTTGTATAAATTATCAAGTCTCAGGTAGTTTTTTATAGCAGTGTGAAAACAAACAAATACAATCAGGGAATATTACAAATACTATGAATATTACATTGTAATATACAATGTAATACAAATAGTATAAATAAATTTATGCTAATAAATTTGACAACTTGGAAGAAATGGACTTTCTTGAAAACCACAGTAACCTGAATTAAACCATTAGACTTTTGAATCCATTGTTTTTTGGTTTTTGGTTTTTTGGGGTTTTTTTTTGTGAGATAGGGTCTCACTCTGTCACCTGGATTAGAGTGCAATGGCATGCTCACAGCTCACTGCAGCCTCGACCTCCCAGGCTCAAACAAGCCTCCAACCTCAGCCTCCCTAGTGGCTGGAACTACAGGTACAGGCCACGATGCTCGGCCAATTTTTGTATTTTTTTTTTTTAATAAAAACAGGGCTTCATCATGTTGCCCAGGCTGGTCTCAAACTCGGCTCAAGTGATTCTGCTGTCTTGGCCTCCCAAAGTGATGGGATTACAGGCATGAGCCATCGTACCTGGCCTTGAATTCATAATTTAAATACTCTCCCAAAAGAATCATCATGCCCATCATTCCAGTGGTTTCAGTGGAGAATTTTGCCAAATATTTAAAGAAGAATGAACACCAATTCAATGCAATCTCTTCTGGAAAATAAAAGAAGAGGATATTGGACATTAGAGAAAGACAGGAGTCAGGGGTGATTCTAAGGTCTTTGGCCTAAAAAAATGTGTCAAGATGGAGAGCTGCCATACAACAAGATGAGTAAGACTGGGGAGGCAGTAAATGAAGGGTGAGTGCCATGATGCTGCAATATCTAGAGGATTGGCTTTACTCATCTTTTGCTTAGGATTTTTACATTGGAGTTTATAAGTGAATTTGGTATATAATTTTATTTCCTTGTACTGTCTTTGACAACTTTTTACACCAGGATTATACTAACTGGTAAAATAAATGTTATACCCTTTGAATCAATGTTGTTTATAATCTCGGAACCTCTCCACTTCCAAAGATATCATATGCATTTTTTAAACCTTCAAGGAATCTTAGACTACCCATTTCAATTTTTTATTGATCATTGGTCTATTAAATATTTTAATTCCTTTTTGAGTCTATTTATACTTTTTAATTGATGATAATATACAAAATTATTGGCATAAATACATTTATTCATTCTCAAAATACTTTCAAAATTTTACACCTAAAGTTTTACCCCTTTTAAGCCTAATATTATTTGGTTTTGCTTCTCTCTTTTTCAACTTTCCTCTTATAGTGCTTAGGTTTCTCTAACTTTGATCTTCTTCTATTCCATTATGATGTGTGTGTGTAGGTGTCAATATATTATTATATACATGGCTTGGTATGTGATGATCTTTGCCAGTCTGAAGACTCAGATCCACCTTAATTTATGAAATATTTCAAGTTGACAAAAAAGCATAGAGAATAATCTAATGGCTATACATATACCCATTACTCAGTATAAGTGATAAAATGTTGCAAATACAATTGAAGGTCTGTGTTTTCCTCTTCTCAATCACCTTTCCTCCCATATTTCTAGCAATAATCACTATCCTAAATTTTGTTAATCAATTCTGTGCATGTCCTTATATTTTTCTACATGTAGATATATTCATAATCAATATAGAGCTGTGTTCTCCATGTTTTTAAATGTCAAATAAATTACATATGTATGCAAACTTCTATAACTTTGGTGCTAAACGGTCTGGTTTTTTAGAACGTTCTATTTTTTGTGAGGAGCTCGGGTTCACAGAGAGACTCCTAAATGGCATGCTGCGGTTCACTAGGGACGGGCTGCAGTTACTGATCCGTTGGCCCTCTGGGCAGCTGGGTGGGTCCTGGAGTTTCCAGAACCCCTGGACAGCTGACCCCAGAGCCACTGGAGGAGAGTCTGTTCCAGGAGCTAAAGAAACTCAGTGGGGCTGATTCAAAGCAGTGACAGGGAGGCCTTGGGGGAAGGTGGGGAGCCCTGGCAGATGCAGCTCCAGGTGGAGAACTCATCTCTGTCTCTCTGCCTTCTCAGGAGTTGGATGCAGCCCTCTGTGCTTCATTCTGTGTCCTTTAAGTGGTAAGTAAGCAGGTGCAGGTGTCTGCCCTAACAGTGCATGTGCAATCTGCACACTAGAGCTTCTGCCGTATTCTAAAATGCTTCATATAAAAACGTTTGCTAATTTTTAAATAGGCAACCTTTACAAATCTCTCTACTCCAGAACAACAGAAGGACCTTTGAATATTTTTAATCTAACAACCTGTCCCTTTTTAAAAGTTATTTTTATCCAGTATTTTCCTCCTTGTCTCTCTTTTATACTATAAATTATTGCCTCTATTGCTGTTGTACTATACAGTCAATATTTGTTTAGCTTTACCCACATGTTTGTGCTGAGCTACTGCTAACCCATATAGCATTTTTGTGCAAATTAGGAAAAGGTGTTTCTCTCTCAAAACACTTTATTTCCCTCTGTGGAAAGTAACATTCATTCAATACTATACATATACCACACATTAACAGAACACATAATAAACATAGAAGCTACACTGTCTACAGATCAACTGGTACCCCCAGATGTAGCACCCCTATACAACCACACCTGGAAGTCCTGGGTATTCTAGCTCTTCAAGCACCATTCTGCATTGCAGCTCCTTTCTTCCTTCTGTTTAATTTCCTTACAAAATGACATCCTTTAGATGTTCCTTGTGTTCAGTTGTATAGGAAACAAATTTCTCTGTTTTTGTTAGTTTATAAATGTTTTTATTCCACCCTTGTGTTTTGTGATAGGTTAAGGTAGTTTAAAACACCATGTTAATAATTTCTTTCTCAACATGTTGAGGATAGTATTTCATTATCTTTTGTTCTTATTGCTATTAGTGAAGAATTTATGATCAACCTAATAGTAATTCTTTGTAGGTAATGTGTTCCTTCCCTTTGCTTGATTTTAAAATTTCTTGTTTTATCTTTGGAATTGACAATTTTTAAAAAGTTTGCTATGTACATTTAATTGCACTTTCTAAATCTTAGAGTCTATTTATTTTATCAATTTTGGAAAATTCCCTGTTTTTTATCTTTGAGTGTTTTCTCTGCTCTGGTAACTTTTCTTTCTCAGTAATTAAAAGTAGGTGTATATCAGACTTTCTCATTAAGTGTATATTAGATGTTTTTGTGTCTCTTCTTTCAAATTTTCTATCTGTCTCTCAGTATTATGCTATTTCCTTATCTGTTTTCGAATTTATCATTTATCTCTTTAGCTGTGTCTAATCTCTGATTTACCCTGTCTGCTGAGAAATTAGTTTCAATGGTAACATCTTTAATTTCCAGAAATTCCATTTGTTTTATTTCTCAAATATGAGAGGATTTTTTTCTACAGCATGGTATTCTTCTCTCATGATTTCTATTCCATCTTTAATTTTTAAAATATTTAAACATACTTTGTATTCTCTATCAATTATTCCATCATCTAAAAGTAACTGGGGGATTGAATTCTGCCATTTGTTTTTTTCAACTAGCTCACTCTTGACATCTTGATTCCTTATGAATTTTGTAATTTTGAATTTTGAGCTCATTTTCAGTGGATATTGGTGAAAACTTTATGAGGACTGGCTTACTTGCACGTTCTTTTAGAATGTATTTATATCCCTACCAGTCACCCAGAGATGTAACCAAAATGAGATTGATGTTATAATTTTTAATAGAAATTTTCAATTATACTAAAAACTACAGAGAATAGTTAAAAATAACTCTTCTTTGTACCTCCTGACTGCTTAAACAAGAAAATATAGTGGAAGGGATACTGCCCTAATTTACAGGCTCAATTCTTAAGAGACTGGCAGCATTTAGCACCTCAAATACTCTTTGGAATCCAGATAGCATGCAGTTAGGAGCCCAGTGATCAGTGGAGAGGACTAGGTAGGGAAGGAGGAGGCTCCCAGCTGACAGCTCCCCTGAGCTCTCAGTCAGTCACCAGCACCAGCCCGCCAGGCAGGCGAGACAATCATCTGGAAGTGGGTCTCTCAGCTACAGTCAAACTCCCTGAGTTGCTACTACAAGGAGCAGAGAGAAGCCATTGACACCCAAGGCCTGCCTAAATCGAGGACTCAGGTGTAAAATAAATAATTTTTGTTGTTCTTAAGGCACTATACCTCAGATTGTCTTATTATCTAGCAATATATAACTAGAAGAACATTATTTTTAAAAAAATTCCTATGGAGCAGTGAAGTCATATTTGTAGTATTTTTTTAAATCAGATTTCTGCTATTTCTGCTTCTTGTATATTAATTCTGCTTCCAAGAAGGTAAATAAACCAGGAGTTCTTAGCTTTGTTGTTGTTGTTGTTGTTGTGTGTGTGTGTGTGTGAGTGTGAGTGTGATAGAATCCACGGAGGAAGAGGAAGCTAAGTTGTTCCACCAAAAAGACACACGTACGTATATGTCATTGCAGCACAACTCACAATAGCAAAAACATGAAATCAACTTAGGTGCCCATCAACAGTGGACTGGACATAGAAACTGTAGTACATACACAGCATGGAATACTATGAAGCCATAAAAAAGAATAAAATCGCGTCTTTTGTAGCAATATAAATGTAGCTGGAGACCATTAACCTAAACAATTTAAAGCAAGAACAGGAAACCAAATACTGCATGACTGCATGTTCTCACTTAAAAGTAGGAGCTAAACATTGGGTACTCATGGACATAAAGATGACAGCAATAGACACTGGGGACTTCAAAAGTGGAGAGAAGGGAAAGGGCTGAGAAACTACCTATTGGGTGCTATGCTCACTACCTGGGTAATGGTACCCCAAACCTCAGCATTATGCAATATACTAATATAACAAACCTGCACATGTACCCTGAATCTAAAATAAAAGTTGACATTATTTTTTAAAAGGAGAACCCCTGGATGAATTATATAAATACAGTCTCAAAATAATGTTTTTAAATGCCTAAAACAAAATATACCAATTAAGTAGAAATAGTTACCAAAATATTGACATTTTTGATAGAGGAATGTATGTGTGAAATAACAGAATCTGGTAGAGGGTTTCATAGCTACTATAAATTTAAAGTATGATGAACACAAATATCTTTTGAAGATATCTGTAACACTTTAATTAATATGGAAATATCTGTAATTTCTATAAATGAGTCTTGCTTATACAAGTCTAGTTTTCTACCTACATAAAATATTGAGGGAAATGCTAATTTTCAGTTAGAGATTAGTGAAAATAAAGAGGCCATTTTTCCCCATGCATGTTCACAAACTCTGAATTCTATTCTTATACCTCAGGTTAAGAACTGTGAACTACCCAGTTGTATAGCCATTAAATAGTTTTGCATTTCTCAGTAAAGGCTCTGAAAACAGTCTTTGTGTAAAAGCATAAAGAGATGATAAAAGCTATCTGGAAAACCAGCCTTCATATATCCACTCATTAGTCTGAATTTCATAAGCAGTAGGGAGCAATGTGACTCATTTGAAAGTTCTAGGACAGTTACATTTTCCTGCCACCAAGGGCTTTATCATGTGGAGTCAGGCAGCATCAGCCTAAGCACACCTGTATGCACACACACATACACACACTCACACACACTCAATGTGTTCTACTTGAGCCCAGGACAATTGATTCACTATCACTATCAAATGCAAAGTCACCTGTCATTCACTTGACATAGAAAATTACCTTACTTCCTGATGATGTGCTATGCTGAGCCTACTAAGAGAGAACTCTCTAATACTCGTGAGAAATTCAGATTTGCTTAAGCAAACAAACAACAAAAACTGGGTTAGGAAAGTGGTGGAGCGGGCATTGGAAAATGCATAGAAACCAGGAAGCATAGATTAGCCAAACCATGGGAAAGGTAGAGATATGACTGGACCTCAGGAAAAATTGCAACCCAGGGCTGGGATGCAGAACACTACTCTTTCTTCTCTCACGCTGGCTTTTCTGCACATCTTCATTCCCATCTTTTGGTGCAGACTGGCTTCCCTCACTTCTCAGTCAATGTGTCAGAAAACACGGACAATAGAGGCTCTAAAGCTTTATGTGTTGTAGTTTTAGTTAAAAGTGGAATGAAGCTAATTTGAGTCTCTGGATCCTATAGCTAAAATCCACAGACATGCTCTGGCGAATCAACTGTGGCCAAGGGCAGGGTCATGTTAAAAAGTGGCTGCTTCCATGAGTAATCATGCACATGGGGAAAAGAGGTGGGGAGAGGTTCCCAGAAAAGTGGAGTGGATGAAAGGCAGGCCAAGCAACTTATTCAGCATAGGCACAATGAAGACAGGCAGGAACAACCACACTCATATTCATATTCTTTTGAAGACAAGCCCTGCGCCTGTGCTGGTGGCTTGAAAATTCACTTGCTACAAAATGGAATGACTCCTATGCTTGTGGGTGGACCAGATCAGATCTCATTATCTGCTAAGGACAATTTTTAAATAAATCTAAGGAATATATCTTCATGACTGTATTTTCTGGCACATATAAGAAATACGTCTTTAAGACCATATACTTTTGTAAGAAAGGTTTCAGGGATTTTTTGAACCCTCAAATCTCAGGGGAAGTTCTCAGCCTTGCTCTAGCAAAGGAAAGCTGGGGCTCTGCGACAGTGTCTCTGAATGTAGGAGCTGTAGGCTGTCTCCCATTAGAAACCCATTTGGGGAATTGGAGAAGAAACAGTGATTTTTAAAAGAATCTGAAATTGGCTGGGTATGGTGGCTCACGCCTTTAATCCCAGCACTTTGAGAGGCCAAGGCGGGTGGATCATGTGGTCAGGAGTTCGAGACAAGCCTGGCCAAGACGGTAAAACCCCGTCTCTACTAAAAATACAAAAATTAGCTGGGCATGGTGGCAGGCGCTTGTAATCCTAGCTACTCTGGAGGCTGAGGCAGGAGAATCACTTGAACCCAGAAGGCCAAGGTTGCAGTGAGCCGAGATCGTACCGCTGCACCCTAGCCTCAGCAACAGAGCAAAAAAAAAAAAAAAAAAAAATCTGAAATTTATACTGTGCCCCATGGCAGTGGTTCTTGAACTTTCAGCGTCAGAAACATTACATTTAACATTTCTTAAGGACTTCAAAAAGCATTTTTACTATCAGCTATATCCATGGATATTTTGAGGCTGATAAATTTTAAAAATATATTTACTGGTTTAATTTAAAATAACATTAATAAAACCATTTCATGTATATGTAAAATAACATATTTTTTAAAGACTATATTTTGGGGCTGGGTGCAGTGGTGCATACCTGTAATCCTGGCACTTTGGGAGGCCAAGGTGGGAGGACTGCTTGAGCCCAGGAGTTAAGACCAGCCTGAGCGACATGATAAGACCCGACCTTATAAAAAAATAAATAAAGACTATATTTTGAAAACAAAAGAATATAATGAGAAGAATATTATTTTACATTTTTGTAAAGCTCTTTAATGTCTGATTTGAAGCAGAAGTATATTTGAAAAGGACAGAAGTATTAAAATAATCTTTTCAGGAAATAGTGGCTATTCTTTGATATACTAAAACACAACACATCATAGTTTGTTTAATGTTTATAACAAATCAATGTGGGATCTAAAATTATATCAATAAACTTTTAAATATTATGTCACATAAAAATCTTAAATTAATCAAACATTAAAATCATATACTGTTAGATTAAAATATTCCATCTTAAATGGTTCTTTTATCTAGGTTAATTTTGTAGCATCATGCATTGGCCACTTGGAAAATATTGGTTTAATTGTTTATGCAGATTTTCTAAATGTTGAAACATTTCATTGGTATGCATTGATATGCAGTATCAAAAAATCACATGTGTTAATATCATTGGCAGTCTCATGAAAAAAGTACTTAAGCATCAGGACACTGTGAAGCTCAGAAAGGCAAACACAAATATTCCAAAGGTCTAATTTTTGCTTGAAAGCTTACATGCTATCAGTGGTAACAAATACTGTCAGTTATTTTCCTTAAAATGGCATATTTGCCGAATTATAGAGAAAATCTCTGCCAAATACATAAGTCTGTAATTGGTTCATTTAATTAAATATTGCGTTCCGTGAAAAAAGTGGCTAGTTCATCTCACAACTCAATCACACAATTGCTTTTCCTCAAGCTGAGCATTGCATTTCAGTATGCAGCATAAGTGCTTTATGTGTACTTCCCATTTAATCACACAGAGTATTTAAAAGGCACATACTCCGTAATTGTGATTCAATAAAATCAATAGTTTTTACTGGTTCATCGAAGATATCCTTAATTTCCACTGGCATTCTCTTCCTGCAAGTTCAAGGAGGTGAAGAATGCAATGACCACATGCACAGTTTGGCACCACTGACTCACTTCATGTTAAGGCACCAGGAGTTTCACCTACTCTTACTTTTGTACTATCAGTGCAAATATCAACCCAGCGAAAAAGGTAAATGAAGTCTTATGGTTATTACAAAAATTGTTTTTGGCTAGGCACAGTGGTTCGTGCCTGTAATCAGCACTTTGGGAGGCTGAGGCAGGAGGATTGCTTGAGCCCAGAAGGTTAAGACCAGCCTGGGCAATACAAGGAGTCCCCATCTTTACAAAAAATTTTAAAAAACTAGCTCAGTGTGGTGGCATGTGCCTATAGTCCCAGCTACTTGTGAGGCTGAGGTGGGAGGATAGCTTGACTCAGAAGATCAAGGCTGCAGTGAGCCATGACTGCACCACTGAACTCCAGGTTGGGCAATAAAAGTAAGACCCTGTCTGAAAACAAACAAACAAACAAACAAAAAATTATCTCTCAGACCCTTCAAAAGGTTTCAGAAACCCCTAGGGACCACAGACCATATTTTGAGGCTCACTGATCTGTGGTTTATATTTTTCTTTTTCGGTCTTCACAGATGCCCTTTACGATGGGTGCTCCTGGGACGCCCCTTGGAAGGATGGGAAAAATGAGTCTCTGGGAAATTAAGTGCCTTGGCCCTGGCCTCAGAACCAGGGACCAGGAGGGACCAGAAGGGAATATTGGCCAATACTCTCATGAGCATTAAGAAGGAAAGCACCTCACCTCTATCCTGATCCCACATGTGAATCCCCTGGGCTGCATATGGCCAGACTTAGAAGGTGAGGAGGATGAACATGGGTGTATGTGGAGCAACCTGGCATGCCAACGCAACAAGGCAGCTTTGCAGGAGGACCTGAAGAGCAAGCCGTTGGTGGACTAAACAATCATCCCCATCAGGGCCCCGATCTCTTGTGGACAACTCTTGAAAGATTCTTGGAGGTTGGTATGACTGCCTCCTCTCTCTATCCATCTCAGAGAATGAAAAATCTGTGAGAGCAAGCATTGAGGAGGAATAAGGTAGTAACTTCAGTCTTTGAAATAATAGTTATTATTTCAGCCTTCAAATGGCCTAAGATTTCTCTAACTGGCTAGTGTCAAAAAGCACAGCCCAAGCCAGAAGATAGGCCCGCTTCCCCTGGCTTTCCTACAGCTACACTCATGGGTTGGGGTGCTTGGAAGATATCTAACTCCATGACCTTTGCGAGGCTGCTCTGCCAGCATATTCCTGGATGGCCTGGGAAACCAAAGACATAAATAAAGGAAGGAAAGAAATGCAGGCCACCAAGCATCCCTGGGGCTTCCTACATGGGCCACACCATGGATGAGCAAAGGGGAGTTGGGCCACGCCTGGTGAATCTGTGACGTAGAAAACCAGAAGAGCAGGCACTATCTTTGGGAAGGAGAGGAGAAATGAGAGAGGTTCTGGGAAAATGACACCTACAAATTTCCACAGGGCTGAATGTTTTCCATTTTCTCCTTGCCTTGGCTATTTGGGCTCCTTTTGGTTCTATATGAATTTTAAAATAGCTTTTTATAGTTCTGTGAAGAATGTCATTGGTAGTTTGATAGGAATAGCATTGAATCTATAAATTGCCTTAGGCAGTATGGCCATTTTAATGATATTGCTTCTTCCTATGCGTGAGCATGGAATGTTTTTTCATTTGTTGGTATCATCTCTGATTCCTGTGAGTGGTGTTTTGTAATTCTCATTGTAGAGATCATTACACCATATACAAAAATCAACTCCATGGATTAAAGACTTAAATGTAAAACCCGATACTATAGAAACCCTGGAAGACAACCTAGGTAATACCATTCTGGACCTAGGAATGGGCAAAGATTTCATGAGAAAGATGCCAAAAGCAATTACAAGGAAAGCAAAAATTGACAAACGGGATCTAATTAAGCTAAAGAGCTTCTTCACAGCAAAAGAAATTATCAACAGAGTAAATAGACAACCTACAGAATGGGAGAAAATTTTTGCAAACTATGGATCTGACAAAGTTCTAATATCCAGCATCTATAAGGAACTTAAATTTACAGGAAAAAACAAACAATCCCATTAAAAAGTGGCCAAAGGACATGAACAGACACTTTTCAAAAGAAGTCATACAGACCGCCAACAAGCATATGAAAAAAAGCTCAACATCATGGATCATTAGAGAAATGTCAGTCAAAGCCACAATGAGATACCATCTTACACCAGTCAGAATGGCTATTATAAAAAGTCAAAAAATCAAAGATCCTGGCAAGGTTGTGAAGAAAAGGGCATACTTATTCACTATTGGTGGGAGTGTAAATTAGTTCAACCATTGTAGAAAGCAGTGTGGCAATTCCTTACAGAACTAAAAGCAGAACTACCATTTAACCCAGCAATCCCATTACTGGGTATATACGCAAAGGAATGTAAGTCATTCTACCGTAAAGATAGATACATGCACACATATGTTCATTGAGCACTATTCAGAATAGCAAAGGCATGGAATCAACCTAAATGCCCATCAATGGGAGATTGGATAAAGAAAATGTGGTACATGTACGCCATGGAATACTACAGAGTCATAAAAAAGAACAAGATCATGTCCTTTGCAGGAACATGGATGGAGCTGGAGGTTGTTGACCTTAGCAAACTAACGCAAGGACAGAAAACCAAATACCTCATGCATCTCACTTATAGGTGGGAGCTAAATGATGAGAACACATGAATACATAGAGGAGAACAACAGACACTGCGGCTTAACTTAATGGAGGATTGAGGGTGGGAGTAGGGAGAGGATAAGGAAAGATAACTAATGAGTACAAGGCTTAATACCAGGGTGATGAAATAATCTGTACAACAAACCCCCATAACACAAGTTTACCTATGTAACAAATCTGCACTTGTACCCCTGAACTTAAAAGTTAAAAAGTATGTTTCAGCTTGTATAAAAAGGAAGGAGAGGGGCGGGGCCAGTAGTTGTGGTATTATTCATCTATCCCTTCAACAAATATAATTCTGACCATACACTGGTGGATTTATGGGCTGTAGATGTAAGAGGAGGCTGGAAGGATGGCTAGGGAGTGGAAGGAACCAAACTCTCAAAGTCATAGACAAAGGGATTGTGTCTGTGTTCAGGGAACTTTGAGTGGCGCAGTGTGGCCAACTTCCAGGGTGGAAATGCACAGAAACTCTTGTGTAGCATTAATGTCGCTAAGCAGCACTAACCTGGTGTTCCAGGTATGTATCTTTCCATTTTAGGGACTTGGGAGCCATTTGAGGACACTCTGCAGTCTTGGAGGAGAAAAGAAGAGAAAAGTCACAGCACAAGGAACAAGACAGAGTGACAAGGCAAAATCTAGTCCCAAGGGGACAACACCAGGGCTCAGTAATTGTTTCTACCGCCTCAGTTCCCAGAAGCACAAGGTGGAGGTTGACTCATAAGAGTGAGTTAGATGGTACTTGAAGTCAGAGCATGACACACAGAGAAGCTGACTTCATGGTGGGTCCTCAGAGCCACTGAGTCATAGGTCCTGAAATATCCCCTTACCAGGGACCCTGTAAGCCAAAGCCCAAGAGTCGAGGTGATAATGCACTGGCGAGAGCATGGACAGACAAGCAGGCGAGGCGGAGTCATACCAGCATTGAAGGGCACATCCCAGGTCAGCTGCTACACACAGGTGCACAGTGGCACAGCCACCTCATTTAGGGGTTTCAAATGCCCACACCAGGCTCTTTCTGCTCCATATTGCCAGAGGAGACCTACTGCTTAGAAAATGGAGTGTTAATGCATTGTGGAGTGCAGGGGGTTGAAGAAAGAGATCCTTTCAGCATGTAGGGCTGCTGCTTGGGTGGTCTAGTGTTGGCAGGGCACTGGAAGGAGGAGCTCTAGGCACTCAAGGTAAGAAGGATGTACTAGCTGGAATGGAAAGAGAAAAGACAGAGAGGGGCACATAATTAAAAGTGAAAGAAACATACACTTTTTAGGAACACTTTTTCAACTTTCCAATGGCCTTTAGATTTGGTTTAGAACAAGGACAAGCACCACTAAGCATCATTCTGACAATATTCAGTTCTCAAAGGGGCAAGTAAGCCATGGAACCATAGATATCACGCATAGCTTCCAATGCCATGAAATCGTCCACCAAGACATGCTGCACGGGATGAGGGGGCCATGAGGGGATCTGCACTGGCCACATGCCTGTTTGCTCTCACAGCTTTCCCCCCGCTGGCCCTGCTCTGCCTTGCATCAACACTTCTCATTTTCACCTCCTCTCTGCCTCAGTGGCATCTCCAGAGGAGGCTACATCTACTTTGTGGCTCCAGCTCACTGTGGTTCCAGCTTCCACTGGGTGACTAGCACTGATGGTAGCAGCTTCCTGTTTGGTTAATCTCTGGGTTGACACTTTCCTTTGTTGCTTGTGTTAAACTCCCTTTGTTTAAAATTCCTGGAGTGATTCCTGTTTTCTAGACTTGCCCTTGACTGATACAGCAGTCCTACTTTTATCTATTTTTATACCTTGGGGTTTTACATAAAATTTAATTAGGAATAAAAATTTCTATTGGATAAAAGAGACTAAGAAACATTAGAATATGACAATTCTTGTTTGGCCCAAATGTAGATGAGAGACCTGAAGACCAAAGATGTTAATAAGTAGAACAAATACACAGTGGGAGGTTTGCCAGTTGTCCCTTTATTGGCTTTTAAAAATTACTAAATAAAGCAAGTAGTGCAGAAGTATCTAAAGTAAAAATAGAAAGTCCTATATCCAGAACTCATGACCTTGAGGTAACCACAGTTTCGTTTGTTTTACTGGCTTCTTGACTTTCTAAGTAAACACACACACACACACACACACACACACACACACACCCCACATATACTTACACTTATACATATATATTTTTAAAATAGGGTGACCCCATACATCTTGATCATCAACTTACTTTTTTTCATAGAACAGTATATTATGGATGTCCTTCCATGTTAGCATCTATAGATCTACTTCATTTATGTTAGCAGCTGCATTACATCCTGTTGTATTTAGGTTTTATAACATTATCTGATGAGTTCGAGTCCCCTAGTAGCTAATAATCATTTTTTGCTATTACCAGCAAATAGGTATTTCACTATTACTATCTGTTGCAATAACAAAGAAAGCTGCGGTGACTTTCCTTGTACCGTGCAGCCAGCTTTGTGCTTGTGTGTGTCTGTGTAGAATGGATCCCAGGAAGCAGAACTCGAGGTTAGGAACAAATTTGCTTCAAAAAGCTGTTCGTATTACATTCCCACCAACAGTGAGACAGCTCATTTTCCCACATCTTCAGCAACAGTGGACATTTTGCTTTTCACCAATTGACAAAAGTTCTCTGAGGATCACTTAAGAAGCATTCACAGGCCTGCTTTAAAATAGCCACCTTTGCTTAAAATAGCAAAGGTGCAAAGGACAGCACCTTTGACAATGACAGAGTAACAAGAAATTGCCTCTTCATGCATTACAGTAGGGATTTCTTAACAGATGTAAGAAATATACTTCCTCATAGTCAGTCTTGACTTTGTGTGTGCATGTTGACTGTGTTTGCTAGCAATCCCACTGTTCCTGATAAAAGTCCAATTATAAAAATGAAACTAGATGTAGATCTAATTCTTGTTGTTTTGGAGGTTGTCTTGTCTCTTGCATAGCTTTTTGTTTTGTTGTTTATTCTGCAGTTTCACTCTAATGTATTTAGGCAGAATTTTTTTAATCCTGCATCTAACTCAGTGTGACTTTTGATACCAGGGATTCATGCCTTTCTTTAGGTCTTGAAAATTCTCTCTGATGGCCGGGTGCAGTGGCTCACACCGGTAATCCCAGCACTCTGGGAGGCTGAGATGGGTGGATCACGAGGTCAAGCGATCGAGACCATCCTGGTCAACATGGTGAAACCCCATCTTTACTAAAAAATACAAAAACTAGCTGTGCGTGGTGGGACGAGCCTGTAGTCCCAGCTACTCGGGAGGCTGAAGCAGGAGAATTGCTTGAACCTGGGAGGCGGAGATTGCAGTGAGCCGAGGTTGCACCACTGCACTCCAGCCTGGTGCCTGGCGACAGAGCAAGTTTCTGTCTCAAAAAAAAAAAAAAAAAAAATTCTCTCTCATGATCACTGTGAGACTTGTCTTGGAAGAGTCTTCCCTAGTGATGAGATCATAATTATCTTTCTTCAAACAGAAGCCCGTGTCTCCCAGGGTTAAAATAAAAGAGAAGTCTGTGGGAGGTGCCTGGAAAATTCGAGTAGTCCTCCACAAGGCAGACAAGCCTGGACAGGAGGCAGGCTAGGAGTCCCTGTAGACTGCACAAGGTGGTGGACAGGAACATGAGGACCTTGGGAAGCCTGAAGGAGCTGGGTCCCAGCTGGAGCTTGCTATACATGTGATTCTGAGCAAGTCCACATCGAGATGATTATGGTGCCCACATGGCATTCTGCCATCTTAATATGATATTCATCTATGTTCACAAAATACTGTAATACCCCAACCCTGTCAGTAAGGTTGTTTTTATTACTGTTCCTACTTACTGATGAAGAAATAAGCCCACCAAGGGTAAGTGGTATAGTTTATCAATAGTACAGCTTAATCTTTCATAAAAACCACGTTGAAGATTTTTTCTTTATGCTTTCCAATGTCCCTTCTATAAATACCCTTCAAAATAAATTCCCATTGAGAACTTAGCAGCAGATAAAAACTCAGATAATTGGACTTATATAACCTGGATTTATTTTCCCATTTTATCATGGCAATCAGAAAATGATGAAATATATTTAGTTCTCAATCTTAGTAGTTACGTATTTTGGCATTTTGCACTATGGATCAAGAAAGAGTACATAATATAGAGGGCATACTCTATGCCCTTCAGCAATTACAATTTTGTGGGGCAGCAAAAAGGTGGCCCAAGACGCATACAGTGGATACTGGGTCAGGACATTCCTGGTCAGGGCAGCCTGGTTCATCTCAAGGTGCTTGGGTTGGTGCATCTGAATAACCCCTGACCATTATGCCCACAATTTTCAGGAAGAAAAGGTGGTGTGCTAAGCGTAGCCAGGACAGAAGTGCCCAGAGCTCTGGTTTTTTGTAAATAATGTCAGACAGAAAGCAAAAGAGAAGAGAGAAAGGCTTTCAGACAACTCTGTGTGGTGCAGGATCAGGAGCTCCATAGTTGGGCGCTTTCCCAGCAAACAAAATATCCCCTCTACCAATCTCCTTGCCAACTCCTGGGGCTGAAATCTACAGGTGAGAAAATTCCAGTTCACCAAGAAAGGCGAAACTGGAAAGAAGGAAATTAGGGCATGGGAATGGGCTGGGGTGACCTCAGAGGCCAGAATCTCCCGATTTTGTCTGCAGCCATTTCTGCTTGGCTGGCTTTGGAGATTCAGGAGGTTTGTTGCATTTCAGTCAGGCTGCTCTTCCAAGGCATCCAAGCCTACCCACCAGCCTCTGCTCCTAGTGGTGCACTTGGGAATCCTCTCTTCAGATCACCTGCATTCCCAGGTGGGAAAATGACCATGGGGAAGGCCTGGACCCTCTTGTTCCAGGGTGCCGTCATTCTCACAGGAAAACTGTTTGCTCTGGCAAGTGAAGCCTGAAGTTGATTTATGGCTCATTTTCAGTACACAATACTGTAATTTTGTGATATGATAGCAGTATTGATTCCAGATTTTCTCTTTGCTGAAACCCAGTACTGTGGTGCTAAATGGAACCTCAGTGCAAGTAACGGCACTTCACACTTGATTGATTTAATCTGTCTGATCCTCTGCTTTGATGCAACTGCCAAGGGCCCCCTTAAGAGGCTGGGGTCTTGCTATCTGGTTCCAGGACCTCAGTTCTCCAGGCGGACCCTGACAATGAAACAGGGCAGACTCCCTAGTAAGGCAGAGGATCCAAACAGGGTGACAAGGAACCTATTCACTGCAGCTGTTGGGAGAGTCAAAGCCACTGTGAAGAATAAATGTTGGGTCTTCCCCACATTTCCTGTCTCATTCTAGCCCAGATCTCAAGACAGGAAATGAAGGACCACAATCAGCATTAGAAACAAAACAGAATGAGTGAATGAAGGAAGGAATGAATGAGGTGGATGAATGAGAGGGAGAGGAAGAAAGATAAGAGAGGAAAGTAGGGAAGGGAAGAAAAGACAGAGAAGCCAGGAAGAAAGTGGCAGGGAGGGGAGAGTAAGAAAAAAATCTTATTAATCCAGAATGAGTGCTGTCAAGGCAAAGTGAGTCATGATTTTGAATACAGTTGATTTATCTTCCAGTTCCAACATTAGTTTGAAATTAGGATTGTTTATGGTGGGGTTTGGCAGGGGTGTGCCATGATTTGATTTGCCTTTCAAAAAGCTCTCTCATGGCTCAAAGTGCAATTTGGCAAAGAGTTAGAGAAGAGGTAGGGAGACAAATTAGAGAGTGGCCCTGGCCCTCCAGGTAAGAAGTGATAGTGGCTTTGCCTAAGGTGGAGGAGGGAAGCATGGATGGACTGGTGTTTAGTTTGAGGTAGAACAGACAGGACTTGGTGACGGATTGGCTGTGGGGGAGGAAGGACAAAGAAGATGACTCCAAGATCGTAAATAGAGGGACCATGTCCTGATAGTGGGAAGCTTGAAGGATTGAGGAAGAGAGAAAAGCTTCCTTCCTGACCCAGGCAGCTGGGATACACTCTTCTTAAGAAGGGATTGCCCTGTTTACTCTGTCTGAGTGTATAGACTGTCCACCGGCTCCCATGCCAGCTGCTGGAGTGTGTGGACTGAGTGACACTGAAGGGGGTTGCCCCCCAATGCCAGGGCTTCTCATCCTGACAATGAAGAAGCCCACAGATCATTAACATGGAGGGAGACATGGAACGGGACTGAACCTTGGAGAAATATGTTAACATCCACTGTGGTGGCCTCAAAACACTTGGGAAAGAAATCCTGAGTCACTGCAGGGCTTATCATGGAAACATGATTTTGACCATTTATTTACATAACCTACTTTTTAAAAGTTGGTCAGTCACATTCTTTTGACCAAGCTGTTATAAATCTTGTTGGATCCTAAAATCAGGATTCCAAGGTTGGAAGGAGCCTCAGAGGTCCCCTATTCTAAATGCCTTCTCTACACCTGAATCCCCTTGAAGCATCTCAACAGGGATGGCCATCCTAATCAGGCTTTTCCAGGCATCATACAAGCAGCTCAAGGCAACAGGGCCCATTCCTGGCACCTCAACCCACAATGAGAAGTGCATTTACATGCCACCCCACTACACACACACACAGGCACACACACACACACACAAAATCCCCTGAAACAATACTCACCCTTACTGTGTGTCTTACACCCTGATAATATTTTCTATTCTGCTTTATTCTCAAAACTGATGGTATCAATCCACTAGATGGGTTTTATAGCTCGCTAATGGGTTGTGACCTAAAATTTGAAAAGCACTAGTCCCAGGTACAAACTCCAAATCCACAGGTGTTAAGCAGACAACAAACAAAACTCTAGCTCCCTCAGTTTCTCTGTTTAACACCAAGTGAGGTATCAGAGCCCCAGCATGGGAAAGTGGTTGATCTATGGGTTGGTAAGTACCTTTACTGATGACAGTGTAGGTTTGAAAAAAGAGTTTTATTAGAAAGAAGGAACACTGCTGAAGAGTGCAGCAGGCGCCTCATCAAGAGAGGACTGAACATACCATGGTGGAGTTTTCCTTAGGGGTATTTTTGGATCTTAAAGAGGAAGCTGAAGAGTCGTTTGCATGCGAAATGATTACATTTGTAGATATTTTGGTGCCTTAACGTCAACCACGGTTGCACAATGAGTTTCGGCATGCAAGCATTCTGGAGATGTATAGAAATTTTAGTTACTCAACAAATTTTAAGTTGAAAAGACAGCTGGAACCACGTGCCAACATGTGTTTTAAACAAACATAAATAGTTTTGGTTTTCTTATACTCTTGGGGGCTGTTTCTGATACATAGAATATTTGTTGATGCCATTACCACCATATCTTGGATGCAACTGTGTATAATATAGAATGTAAAGAAACACTACTATAACTGTCAGGGGTGTTCAAACCAGAGTGACTCCATCTTGAACAAGGGCTGGGTAAAAGGAGGCTGAGACCTACTGGGCTGCTTTCCCGAGGTTAGGCACTCTTAGTCACAGGATGAGATAGGAGGTTGGCAGAAGATACAGGTCACAAAGACCTTGATGATAAAACAGATTGTGGTAAAGAGGCAGCTGAAACCCACCAAAACCAAGGTGATGACGAAAATGACCTCCGGTCATCCTCACAGCTCATTATATGCTAACTATAATGTGTTATCATATCATGCTATTATAAAAGACACTTCCACCAATGCCATGATAGTTTACAAATGCCATGGCAAAGTCAGGCAAGTTACCTTATGTGGTCTAAAAAGGGGAGGAACACTCAGTTCCTGGAATTGCCCACCTGTTTCTCAGAAAACTCATAAATAATCCACCCCTTATTTAGCAGATGATCAAGAAATAACTACAAGTACAATCAATCAAGCAGCCCACCCTGCTGCTCTGCCTATGGAGTAGCCATTCCTTATTCCTTTACTTTCTTAAACTCGCTTTTACTTTACCATATGGACTCACCATGAATTCTTTCTTGCACAAGGCCCAAGAACGCTCTCTTGGGATCTGGATCAGGACCACTTTCAGTAACATAGCTGTGGTTGCTTTACATGGGCCATTGACACTATTGAGGGAAAACTTCTTTCAAAAATTATATTAACAAAGTTGGGTCTGTAATTGGTGGAGGTAATCTCTCGTTCTTGGTTTCCTAGTTATTTTCATTCTCAATGAGAAGAAATGATCTGAAGAAAAGTATTTGTGACTGTCCAAGGAGGGAAAAATGATAAGAATAGGCACTGGGTCTGTAAACTTTTTTAATAAAGAGACATTTAAAAACTGGATCTGTTTAACTAGTTCCCCTGAGCTGATGACAGCAAAGTGAATATAGCCAAGCATTGGGGAACAGGGGAAAGGTAGAGAGAAATGGGGGCCTATGGCAGGGTTAGCTTATCTTTGGCATCAACTTGTCCTGACCTTCAACCCCAAATACAATGTGCCTTAGATTCTCAGTTATTTTATGTTAAAACTAAGACTTTATTTCAAAATGAATTAAAGACACATTGTTAAAACAAAAAACAAAAAAAAAAAACTATCAAATACTAACAAAGCATAAGAGAAAAGAAAGAGGTAGGAAAAAATGGAGGAAGTGGAACTGTGGGTTGGTGATGGATAGGTTAATGAATTAATGTGATCATTACACTGTATTCATATATCAAATCAGTACATTGTACACATTGAAGATATGCAGCTTTTGTTGTCAACTTCACCTCACTAAAGCTAGAAAAAAATTAAAATAAAATAAAAATTTTAATAAAAGGGGAAAAAGGAAGGAAGGGAGGAAGGTAGGGAGAGAGGAAGTAAGGAAAGAACTAAGAAAGGAAGGATGGAAAAGAGGAAAAAAAGAAAAAGAAAATTAAACTCAACCAAAATCCCAACCCCTGGAGAAAACCACTAAGAACATTGTGGTGTATCTCTGTCAGTTAATTTCTCAAATTGTTTCTGATCTCAGGCACACAAGGTTTTCAAGATTATTTCTTGTTCTTTCAACTCAATGAAATTCTCCTCACCTTCTCCCTGGCCTAAGGGGCTTCCCTGGAATTCTGGTTTTACAGCTTTGCACAGGCGACAATACTGTGTCTTATTAACCTTTCTTTAGCATAAGGAGATGTCAGTCCTCTCACTCACTTCCAACTCAGCTTGGTGAAATAATTTCTACACAGCCTGGAGAGCACAATTAACTGACTACTAAATTTTGTTTTATTTTACTGGACTTCTATGAGGTTGGTGCAGAAAAAATTGCTGTTTTTGGCATTACTTTGTATGACCTAATAAATGACCAGCCTAATAAAACAGAACTTCCTAGGGCTAGCATCTAAGTCTTACTAACATTATACCCCCTAGGAGTTGACAACACTAGGCACATAGTAGGCACTCAATAAATGTTTGTGGAATTGAACTGAAAAATGCTAAGTTTATTATTGGATCAATCCCAAGGGCAGACTGAGAACATTTATTGATGACTTAGTCCAGGTATCTGGGCTTTCAGGATACTTGAGTCAGACTACAGTGATTAACCATCCCTGCCAAAAACAACAACAACAACAAAAACTGTAAAATAAGGCAGAGTCTTAATTCTATTTTTTTGACTGCCAAGAAAGCAATTATATTCCCTGATGAGAAATCCAAAATTCTCTGGTCTCAACATGGCAGAACGCCTTCCCAGGCACTGTGCAGAAATACAGTGGAGATGTTCTTCCTGGAGAATGTCCCAGGGACATTTATGCCCCAACCTTCCTGGAGGCTAGGATGAAAGCTAGGAATTGGAGGAAGTTTCTCACCACTCTCCCTCTGTTTCCCAAGAACATTGCCCAGGAGCTTAGTCTCTTTCTTGTAACAAGACAGACTTAGGATATTTCTCATAGTATGTGACTTATCTTTCATCCTCTTTGTCTGCAGTATCCTTTATGTCTTGTGGCTTGGATTTACAGGCAGTATCATTTGTTCTTGACTTCAGGAGTGTATTTGCTGTTGGATCAATTGGCAGGAAGCCATTAGTATTTCTCAAGATGGACATTGCCTCTAATTGCGAAGATTGGCTATGAGGAAACTAGTCACTAGTTACTACTGTATCCTGTCCCATGACATCTTTCTACAATTGATTTAGGCAAGTGCAACCCCTAGAGCTTCATTCTTCCAAGATCAGTTTCTTCCAAATGACTCCTACCATCATTCATCCAGAGATTTTCATGGTGTAGAAGATGCTGTTGGTGTTCCTCCCATCTCTTGTTGGGTGGCTCCCCTGCTGTGCTGCACACAGGCTATCCCATGTGCCAGCACTAGTACGTGCTAGGTTTTCTAGGGGCTTCAGGAGCCAGCCCCCTTTGTCTGAGTGCATAGAGAGCAGGAAATGCCTGGACATTTGCATCTACCCAGAGATGCCCTTAGCTGATGACCAATGAGCATGGGAGTAAAATCACAGCAACTCCTTTGTCCCCAGTCAGGATAATTGAAGGAGAGGCCTGTCCTGTGTCAGAGCCCCTGCAGGGTTGGAGGAGTGACCCTCTCTAGGTCTCTGCCTGTTACAGAGCACTCTGCTAGAGCTGGGCCTTCTTCCCTTCCCTGTCCCACTTTCTCACTCTCCTATCAGTATTCCCGGGAATGCTTTCTAATAAAGCCCTTTCTTTCCCATGAATCCCCATCTCAAGGTGTTCCTCTGAGACTCCCAGGCCAAGGTGACTGGCAGGGAGGAATCCCAGAAACCTCGATGGCAGCCTCCAAGCTGAACTCAGCCATGTGCATTTTTATTGACCATGGTGAACGAGCGGCCTACATGGTGGTTTTTAATTTCATTGAAATTATTTGTTGATGTTATTTGTTGAAAGAAGGATTCAGAACATAGAGGAGGGATTTGAGAGGTACATGAGGAAAACTAGCAAGTTTCCCTATCCTTGAAATTCAAAAAGTGTCCTCAGACAAGGAGAGCGTGAGAGAGGCAGAGTAAAAGCAGCAAGGGAGTGCAGTCACGGGGTCTCAGACTGGGGAGCCAGACCCACATGATTTCATAGACAGTGCAACACCAGGAGCAGGCAGTGCCCCCACCCAGGTGAGTACCCAGGAGTCCTGTGGGAGCAGAGGCCATGCCCACCATCCCACCAGGGTCCACCTGAGAGAGCTTCCTGCCTGAGCTATACTGAGGACTAGTGCTGGTTGTTCCCCACAAGTGTCCAGCGTGTCCCAGTGACGGTCAGCGGGACGGGCACCTGTAGGAGCCCGTGACTTTGCCGATTCTCTGACTTGCCCCGTGGGCACCCTCTTCATTTTCAAAATCACAGGACACTCACATGCCCTGTTTGGCCATGACATGTTCACCTGGAGAAGTAATGGGGTAGGGGGCCACCCCGGCCCCTGCCCTGGGAGGGCTGGATGGGCTGAGTTCAAGCATCCAACCCTCTCCCAGCCAATGCAAGCCTGGACAGCGGCAACACACTCCTCCCATGACCAGCCTTCCTACCTGTCGTGTGGCCACTAGTATCATTCTGTCATTCCATCTGATGGCTACCACTAACCTGATCCTTGATCAACTCTGCTTGGGGACTAAGTCTGACTATAAATACCTCAGCACATGACTTCTTCTACCCAGAAAATCTGACTTTATCTTTTGCTTCTTATTCAGACTATTTTGAGGCTGGCTCCAAAGACCTTGATGGGGGTCTGGGTGGTGTGTGGGTTGAAAACCTCAGCCTGAGGGCATGGTAGTGTGCAAAGCTACACACCTGGTCTCTATGCAGGTCCTTCTCCACTCATGACCTCGTGGGTCTCCCTGGTCCCTCGGTGGTGTCTGCACAGTGAGGGACTCCTCTCTTAAAATTTACCACCCCAGGTCTCCCTGACATAAACTGTGCCAGGAGATTAACTGAGAACCATGGAGCATAAACTTACCATGTTTTTGATTGCAGCCTTGCAAGGCCCTAAGCAGAGGTCCCAGTTAAGCTGTGCCCCAACTCCTGACCCACTGTGAGATAATAACTGTGTGTTTTTTTAAGGCACTAAGGTTGCGGTATTATTGTTTCCACAGCAATAGAAAACTAGAATAGAGAATCTATAGGTGACATCGAGCGTTTTGGGGAACGACAGAGATAATTAAGGCTTTTCCTTCCCACCCTCATAGCTCCACCCAGGAGGTCTTAAGGCCCCAGAAAGACATGACTATGTAGTGCCGCCCTCCATGAAACCACAAGCAGCCTCCCAAACTACTCTTAGACACAATCACTGCTCAGGAGCAGCAGCAGAGAGTTCCACACCTTCAGGGTCCTTGTGAGCAGGGCCGAGAGTTCAGGAAACCTATATGCAGTAATGATCAAGGTCCAGGTGCCCTCACTATATGAAACATCATCATGGCCCAACCATGGCAAAGTGGAAGGGGGAGAATCCCAGGAAATACTAGGAGAGGTTTTCCTCCAGTCTAGTGAAATCAGAAGTTAAATTTAACATAGAAAATAAAGTGATGTTTTTCCTTACAAGCTGAGTTTGAGGGCTGAGGTTGGTGATGGTTACAAATGGAAAACAAGGTTAGCCCTGGGGCATGTTCCCTGAGGGGAGGCAGAGTGGGAGGCTTGGGACAGGATGAAGCCTTGTCAATGTCTGGCAGCCAAAGGCCTCCAGGACTACCTGTAGTTGAACATGCTGGACTTACTACTCATGGCAGGGAGGGAGAACACACAACTTGGGGAGTCACACAGGGCATCTCAGGAAGAAGGTATTAGGATGGACTTACAATAGGATTTAGGCTTGTGTTGGGTGACCCAAAGGAGGGTTTAGGGAAACTAGGCCTTGCACTGGCTCCTATGCTGTCAGAAAGCAGGAACAAGTCTATGAATGGGGATCTTTATAGATCATACCTATAGGAATGGCAGACTAGAGCGAGGCTCAAGACACAATTGGAAAAGACACAGCCATCACTCGTATCAGCCAGGATAGGTGGATGTTTGGTCATTTTTGTGGCTTGAACAATGCTCATGTGTGTCTGTGTTCAGACATGATTAGGGAGTAGGCTTGTTTTTGTTTTTGTTTTTGTGTTGAGACAGAGTCTTGCTCTATCACCAGGCTGGAGTGCAGTGGTGCAATCTCGGCTCACTGCAATCTCCGCCTCCTGGGTTCAAGTGATTCTTCCGCCTCAGCCTCCCGAGTAGCTGGGACGACAGGCATGTGCCACCATGCCCGGCTATTTTTTGTATTTTTAGTAGAGATGGGGTTTCACCATGTTGGCCAGGATGGTCTCCATCGCTTGACCTCGTGATCCGCCTGCCTCGGCCTCGCCTTGTTTTTATTTTGATTCATCGTGGTCACAGTACAGTCTTGTCTGAGGTTGCTGGTCTATGAGAATTTTTTTGTATTCAAAGGAGAACATTAAGGCCTAGGTGTGAGTTCCAGGCCAGCTTAGAGGAACACCAAAGCCTGGCTGATAGCACCAGGCCAGCTCCAGGAGCACAGGATCTGCTTTTCTCTCTCTCAAGCTCTTGTTCCCAGGGAAGCTAGCTAAGAGGGAGTCCTTCCAGAACACCCTTTTCCATGACCCACATCACTGCAGCAGCAAGATCACCCTTTGCAGATATGCTTGACTGATTATGGAGGATTTCTCCCAGAAAACTGCTTGGAAGTCACATCTGGTGGCCACAGACATGGTGAAACCCTTTTGAAAAGCAGTTTTGCAATATCGACCAAGATGCTTTGACCCATTAAATCTACCTCTGGGAATTTCTTCTAAGGAAATCTTCTGAAGTACTTCAAAAGGTCATATGCACAAAGATGTTCACTACCGAGTTGTTTAAAATAATAAAATAAATGGTAGTAACTAAGTGTCCAATCACAGAAATTGAGACAAATACATTGTCATATATCCAACAAGATTATTAGGAAGCTGATGGTCAAGTTCATGCAAAAGTGGCCATTATCTTATATGGATATTTGGTCTATTTTAACAATGTCATTACCTCAACAAAATTAAATTAATTCATGCTTTTATAAATTCCCAGAACCCTAAGGGATTGTGTTGTGAGGTGTTTTGTTTTTTTAATCAAATGTATAATGGCAGATAGTAATGAGAGTCAACACAATTTCTGTAAGGCTGCTGATAGAAAAGGGGCCAATGAAGGGAAGTTTGATCATTCCTACAGTTTCCAGGATGAACATCAGGAACATGGAATCTCTCACTCCTCTACAGATTCCTCTGGTCCTCTGAGTCTGAAGATTACACATAGTCCAATGTCGAATGAGACTCAATTTTCTCATCTGAGAACTCGGATAATACTGACCTCATTGGATTGTGGTAACGTCACACATCTACAACCATCTGATCTCTGACAAAGCTGACAAAAACAAGCAATGGGGAAAGGATTCCCTGTTTAATAAATGGTGTTGGGAAAACTGGCTAACCATGTGTAGAAAGCAGAAACTGGACCCCTTCCTGACACCTTACACTAAAATTAACTCCAGATGGATTAAAGACTTAAACATAAGACCTAACACCATAAAAACCCTAGAAGAAAGCCTAGGTAAAACCATTCAGGACATAGGCATAGGCAAGGACTCCATGACTAAAACATCAAAAGCACTGGCAACAAAAGCCAAAATAGACAAATGGGATCTAATTAAACTCCAGAGCTTCTGTACAGCAAAAGAAATAATCATTAGAGTGAACCAGCAACCAACAGAACGGGAAAAATTTTTTGCAATCTATCCATCTGACAAAGGGCTAATAGCCAGAGTCTACAAAGAACTAAAACAGATTTACAAGAAAACAAACAAACAAACCCATTCAAAAGTGAGCAAAGGACATGAACAGTCACTTTTCAAAAGAAGTCATATATGAGGCCAACAATGTGAAAAAATGCTATCATCATTGGTCATTAGAGAAATGCAAATTAAAACCACATTGAGATACTATCTCATGCCAGTTAGAACGGTGATCATTAAAAAATCTGGAGACAACAGATGCTAGAGAGGATGTGGAGAAATAGGAACACTTTGACACTGTTGGTGGGAGTGTAAATTAGTTCAACCAATGTGGAAGACAGTGTGGCGATTCCTCAAGGACCTAGAAATAGAAATTCCATTTGACCCAGCAATCCCATTACTGGGTATATACCCAAAGGATTATAAATCATCCTATTATAAAGACACATGCACTGTTTACAATAGCAAAGACTTGGGACCAACCCAAATGCCCATCAGTGATAGACTGGACAAGGAAAATGTGGCACATATACACCATGGAATACTATGCAGCCATAAAAAATGATGAATTCGTGTTCTTTGTAGGGGCATGGATGCAGCTGGAAACCATCATTCTCAGCAATCTGACACAAGAACAGAAAATCAAACACCACATGTTCTCACTCATAGGCAGGTGTTGAACAATGAGAACACATGGACACAGGGAGGGGAGCATCACACACTGGGGTCTGTTGCGAGGGAATAGGGGAGCAACAGCAGGGGGTAGGGAGGTTGGGGAGGAATAACATGTGGAGAAATGCCAGATACAGGTGACGGGGGGATGAAAGCAGCAAACCACATTGCCATGTATGTACCTATGCAATAATCCTGCATGTTCTGCGCATGTACCCCAGAACCTAAAGTGCAATTAAAAAAAATTATATATATATGTGTATATATATATATATATATATATATATATATATAAACTGTGGGTACTTAATACCACGCTCAGTGAAAGCAAAAGTCCCACCGCAGCCTCGATCAGAAGACAAAGGCCTTCTGCAGAGACTTCCAGGAGGAGATCTGCTAGCCATGTGCTGAAGAAGGGGAAAGTCTGCAACAGTTGATCTTTATATTGTCTTCTGTTGAAAAGCATTTGTTCCTTACAAAAACATTTGGCTATAACTTGGGCCCACTCAGGTGCCTTTAATCATCTTGACCAATCCTAAGCCTAAAGCTGGAGGTGAGCAGTGGCTTCACCAGGGGCCCAGGCTCTCAGCATTTTAGGCTGTGAGCTAGACTAAATCTCTTTCCAGGATGAAATCCAGCATACCCAGTCCAGTCCACCAGCTCAGATCCCCAAGTTCAGCCTTCCTGTCTTCCCACACCTTTCTCATCCTGACCATAGTCACTGCTGTCTTGCAGCAGTTCTTAGCCTAGGGTAAGAGCTGCCCATTGACCAGTTCCTGCTGCTAAATTATGCCAAATCCCAGCTATTGCTTAATGGGGTCATTGACTTTCCTCCTTTAGGCCTAGACAAGAGGGCCTCCTGACCACCTGTGTCCCAGACAACAGGCAAGACATGCCAAATACTTTTCAAATTCCCACTCTGGGCAAAGCCCCCTGTGAACAACTTGAGAAGAGGAGGCAGGTTTGTATTTACTTTTCCCCAAATGCATGTCAGTCTGGCAGGGGCAAGAAGCCATGTGCTGTCATAAAAGGCAAGAAGTGATTCCTGTCATAAAAGGCAGGAAGTGATTCCTGCCATCAATTAGATCATATGAGGATAGGTAGAAATTGAATAGGGATAGGCAGGCGTTCCAGGTAGAAAAAACAGCTCAAGTAAAAGCATGGGTGCCAAACTCTGGGCCAATGGCCTGGTTCCATTAGCTGAAGCATACAGGAAGTAAGAAGAGATGGGAGAAGGCTGGAAAAGTGAGCCAAGGCCGGGCTGCAGAGGGCCCTGAGCGTCATAAGGAGGCACCTAAACAGCATCAGCTCCGAAAACAGCAGAGCCTGTGGCATGAAGGACTTATGATTATTTGATTGGAGCAATGGACCAATTCCCTTTCAAGGCCTCTCTCTGCCTGATCTAAGGTTCCACCACAGGCAACCCTGTGGCCAAATGGACAAAGGATACAAATTATCTTCTTGCAGTAAAAGTAACTAGAGGAGCCAATCCACCCAAGTGAAGGTGTGCAGCATTCTCGGGAGTCAGGAGTCAGGAGAGGCAGTCTGGCATCGTCAGTCATTGTAAAGGCCAGAAAGGATGACCCGCTAACTCCATGTCTTTATATTCATCTTGTAAAACAGTGGCCCTATAGGAGGACTTGGGCATCATAATTGGTTTTACAAAAATGTTTTCACATATACACATTTTTACATTTTGCTTTATTACCTAACAACACAGCATGGAAATTTATCAGATATGTATATGTAAGTCTTTGTAAGATTATGAACTATTCCAAAATACAGCTGTATTATTCAAAGAATACAGCTTTATTTTATTTTGTATTATTTTATTCAAATAATACAAACTTAGGAAATACCACTTTTCCCTATTATTGATTTATTTCTCTCTCTCTCTCTCTCTCTCTCTCTTTTTTTTTTTTTTTTTTTTTTTTGAGATGGAGTCTCACTCTGTTGCCCAGGCTGGAGTGAAGTGGCATGATCTCGGCTCACTGTAACCTCTGTGTCCTAGGTTCAAGCAATTCTCCTGCCTCAGCCTCCTGAGTAGCTGGGATTACAGGTGCCCATCACCATGTCTGACTAATTTTTGGATTTTTAGTAGAGATGGGGTTTCACGCACCATGTTGGCCAGGCTGGTCTTGAACTCCTGACCTCAAGTGATTCCACCCACCTCAGCCTCCCAAAGTGCTGAGATTACATATGTGAGCCACCGTGCCCAGATGTTGTATGTAAATTTGGAAATATATAAATGTCCTTATACGAACTGCTGTTTATATTTTTCTGGGATAGAGTCCTCAGAAAGCTACTATGCATCAAAGAGTATGTACTTTTAAATTTTAATAAATATTTCCAGAATTGCCTTCCAAAACAGTCACTATTCTTTTTTTAACTTTTTTTGTGGTTTTCTTTTAATTTTAGTTTTTCCATAAGTTATTGGGGTACAGGTGGTATTTGGGTACATGAGTAAGTTATTTAGTGGTGATTTGGGAGATTTTGGTGCACCCATCACCCAAGCAGTATACACTGCACCATATCTGTGGTCTTTCATCCCTTGCTCCCTCCCACTCTTCCCCTCAAGTCTCCAAAGTCCATTGCATCATTCTTACGCTTTTGCGTCCTCATAGCTTAGTTCCCATATAACAGTGAGAATATAACGATGTTTGGTTTTCCATTCCTGAGTTACTTCACTTAGAATAATAATCTCCAATCTCATCCAGGTCACTGCAAATGCAGTTAATTCATTCCTTTTTATGGATACATAGTATTTCATAGTGTATATGGAATCACAGTTTCTTTATCCGCTGGTTGATTGTTGGGCATTTGGGTTGGTTTCACGATTTTGCAGTTGTGAATTGTGCTGCTATAAGCATGTGTGTGTAAGTATCTTTTTCGAATAATGACTTCTTTTCCTGTGGCTAGATACCCAGTAGTGGGATTGCTGGATCAAATGGTAGTTCTACTTTTAGTTCTATAAGGAATCTTCACACTGTTTTCCTTAGTGGCTGTATTAGTTTACATTCCCACTGACAATGCAGAAGTGTTCCCTGTTCACTGCATTCACACCAGGATCTACTGCTTTTTTATTTTTTTATTATGGTCATTCTTGCAGGAGGAAGGTAGAATTGCATTGTAGTTTTAATATGCATTTCCCTGATTATTCATTAGTGATATTGAGCATTTTTTCACGTTTTTGGCCATTTGTGTGTCTACTTTTGAGAATTGACTATTCATGTCCTTAGCCTACTTTTTGATGGGATTTTTTTTTATTGCATTTTAGGTTTTGGGGTACATGTGAAGAACATGCAAGATTGTTGCATAGGTATACACATGGCAAAGTAATTTGCTGCCTTCTTCCCCTTCACCTATATCTGGCATTTCTCCCCATGCTCTCTCTCCCCAACTCCCCACCCCCTACTGTCACTCCCCTATTTCCCCCCAACAGACCCCAGTGTGTGATGCTCCCCTCCCTGTGTCCATGTGTTCTCATTTTTCAACACCCACCTATGAGTGAGAACATGCGGTGTTTGATTTTCTGTTCTTATGTCAGTTTTTTTCTTACTGATGAGTTCTTTGTAGATTCTGGATATTAGTCCTTTGTCAGATGTATAGATTATGAAGATTTTCTCCCATTCTGTGGGTTCCTTGCTGACTGTTCCTTACTCTGCTGACTGTTCTTTTTGCTGTGCAAAGCTCTTTAGTTTAATTAGGTCCCAGCTATTTATTTTCGTCTTTATTGGATTTGCTTTTGGGTTCGTGGTCATGAAATCCTTGCCTAAGCAATGTCTAGAAGGGTTTTTCCAATGTTATCTTCTAGAATTTTTATAGTTTCGGGTTTTAGGTTTAAGTCCTTAATCCATCTTGAGTTGATTTTTGTATAAGGTGAGAGATGATAATCCAGTTTAATTCTCCTGCTAATGTGGCTAGCCAATTACCCCAACACCATTTGTTGAAAACGGTGTCCTTTCCAGACTTTATGGTTTTGTTTGCTTTGTCAAAGATAAATTGACTGTAAGTATTTGGGTTTATTTCTGGGTTCTCTATTCTGTTCCACTGCTCTATGTGCCTGTTTTTGTACAAGTACCACACTGTTTCGGTGACCATGGCCTTATAGTATAGTTTGAAATCACATAGTGTGATGCCTCCAGATTTGTTCTTTTTGCTTCGTCTTGCTTTGGCTACATGGGCTCTTTTTTGGTTCCATATGAATTTTAGAAATGTTTTTCTAATTCTTTGAAGAATGATGGTGGTATTTTGATGGGGCTTGCATTGAATTTGTAGGCAGTATGGTCATTTTCACAATATTGATTCCACCCATCCATGAGCATGGGATGTGTTTCCATTTGTGTCATCTATGATTTCTTTCAGCAGTGTTTTAGTGTTTTCCTTGTAGAGGTCTTTCAACTCCTTGGTTAGGTATATTCCTTTCTTTTTTTTTTCTTTTGTTTTGTTTTGTTTTGTTTTTGCAGCTATTGTAAAAGGGGTTGAGTTCTTGATCTGGTTCTCTGCCTGGTCACTGTTGATGTATAGAGCTACTGATTTGTGTACATTAGTCTTGTGTCTAGAAACTTTGCTGAATTCTTTTATCAGTTCTAGGAGCTTTCTGCAGGAGTCCTTAGGGTTTTCAAGATAAACAATCATCTTGTTAGCAAATAGTGACAGTTTAACTTCCTCTTTACCAATTTGGATGCCATTTATTTATTTATGTATTTATTTATTTCTCTTGTCTGATTGCTCTGGCTAGGACTTCCAGTACTATACTGAAGAGGAGTGGTGAGAGTTGGCATCCTCATCTTGTTCCAGTTCTCAGAGGGAATGTTTTCAACTTTTCGTCATTCAGTATTATGTTGGCTGTGGGTTTGTCATAGATGGCTTTTATTACCTTAAGGTATGTTCCTTGTATGCTGAATTTGCTGAGAGTTTTAATCATAAAGCAATACTAGATTTTGTCGAATGCTTTTTCTGTATCTATTGAAGTGATCATACGATTTTTGTTTTTAATTCTGTTTATGTGGTGTATCACATTTATTTACTTGCATGTGTTAAACCATCCCTGCATCTCTGGTATGAAACCCACTTGATCATGGTGGATTATCTTTTTGCTATGTTGTTGGATTTGGTTAGCAAGTATTTTGTTAAGGATTTTAGCATCTATGTTCAAGGACAACAGTTTGCAGTTTTCGTTTTTGGTTATGTCCTTTCCTGGTTTTACTATTAGGGTGATGCTAGCTTCATAGAATGAATTAGGGAGGGTTCCTTCTTTCTCTATCTTGTGGAATAGTGTCAAAAGGATTGGTACCAATTCTTCTTCGAATGTCTGATAGAATTCTGCTGTGAATCCATCTGGTCCTGGACATTTTTTTGTTGGCAATTTTTAAATTACCATTTCAATCTGGCTGCTTGTTACTGGTTTTTTTGGGATACCCAATTCTTCCTCATTTAAGCTAGGAGGGTTGTATTTTCCCAGGAATTTATCCATCTTTTCTAGGTTTTCTATTTTATGTGTGTAAAGATGTTCATAGTAGCCTTGAATGATCTTTTATATTTTAGTGGTTTCAGTTGTAATATCTTCTGTTTCATTTCTTAGTGAAGTTATTTAGATTTTTTTCTCTTCTTAATCTTGCCAATGGTCTATAAATTTTATTTATCTTTTCGAATAACTAGCTTTTTGTTTAATTTATCTTTTGTTAATTTTTGGTTTCCAATTTCATTTAGTTCTGCTCTGATCTTGGTTATTTCCTTTCTTCTGCTGGGTTTGGGTTTGATTTGTTCTTGTTTCTCTAGTTCCTTGAGGGGTGACCTTAGATGTCAGTTTGTGCTTTTTCAGTCTTTTGATTTAAGTATTTAGGGCCATGAACTTTCCTCTTACCACTGCCTTTCCTATATCCCAGAGGTCTTAATAGGTTGTGTTATTATTGCCATTCAGTTCTAAGAATTTTTTAATTTTCATCCTGATTTCATTTTTGGCCCAACACTCATTCAGGAGCAGGTTATTTAATTTCCATGTGTTTGCATGGTTCTGAAGGTCCCTTTTGGAGTTCATTTCCAGTTTTATTCCACTGTGGTCTGAGAGAGTACTTGATATAATTTCAATTTTCTTAAATGTATTGAGGCTCATTATATGGTCTATCTTGGAGTAAGTTCCATGAGCTGTCAAGTAGAATGCATATTCTCTGTTGTTGGATGAAATGTTCTGTATATATCTGTTAAGTCCATTTGTTCCAAGGTATAGTTTAAATCCATTGTTTGTTGATTTTCTGTCTTGATGATCTATCTAGTGCTGTCAGTGGAGTATTGAAGTCCCCCACTATTATTGTGTGGCTATCTATCTCATTCTTTAGGTCTAATAGTAATTATTTTATAAATTTGAGAGCTCCAGTGTTATGTTTAGAATTGTGATATTTTCCTGTTGGACAAGGAAAATAGATTATATAATGGTATAATGTCCTTCTTTGTATCTTTTAACTGCTATTGCTTTGAAGTATTCTTTGCCTGATATAAAAATAGCTATCCCTGCTTGCTTTTGGTGTCTATTTAGATGAAATGCCTTTTTCCACCCCTTTACTTTAAGGCTATGTGAGTCTTTATCTGCTAGGTAAGTGTCCTGAAGGCAGCAGATGGTTGGTGAGTTTTTATCCATTCTGCAATTCTGTATCAATGTTAGTGTTGAAATGTGAAATACAATTGCATTCATCATGCTCTTTGTTGTCTATGTACTTTGGTTTTTTCGTTTTTTGTTTTTGCTTTTTAACTCATATTTTTGTTGTATAGGTCCTGTGTGATTTATGCCTTAAAGAGGTTCTGTTTTGATGTGTTTCCAGGATTTGTTTCAAGATTTAGAGCTCCTTTTAGCAGTTCTTGTAGTGGTGACTTGGTAATGGTGAATTCTGTCAACAGTTGTTTGTCTGAAAAAGACCATATCTTTCCTTCATGTAAGATGCTAGTTTCACTGGATACAAAATTCTTGACTGATGATTGTTTTGTTTGAGGAGGCTGAAGGTAGGGCCCCAATCCCTTCTAGCTTGTAGTGTTGACGCTGAGAAATCTGCTGTTAATCTAATAGGTTTTTCCTTACAGGTTACCTGGTGCTTCTGTCTCACAGCTCTTAAGATTCTTTCCGTCTTCTTAACTTTGGATAACTTGATGACAATGTGCCTAGGTGAAGATCTTTTTGCGGTGAATTCCTGGGTGTTCTTTGTGCTTCTCATATTTGGATGTCTAGGTCTCTAGCAAGGCCAGGGAAGTTGTCCTTGGTTATTCCCCCAAATATGTTTTCAAGCTTTTAGAATTCTCTTCTTCCTCAGGAACACTGATTATTCTTAGGTTTGGTCGTTTAACATAATCCCAGACTTCTTGGAGGCTTTGTTTGTATTTTCATATTCTTTTTTTGTCTTTGTTGGGTTGGGTTAATTCGAAGACCTTTTCTTGAAGCTCTGAATTTCTTTCTTCTACTTGTTCATTTCTATTGTTGAAGCTTTCCAGAGCATTTTGCATTTCTAAAAGTGTATCCAAAGTTTCCTGAATTTTTTATTGTTTTTTCTTTAAGCTATCTATTTCCTTGAATATTTCCCCCTTCACTTCTTTTGTCATGTTTTGGATTTCCTTGCATTGGGCTTCCCTTTCTCTGGTCCCTCCTTAATTAGCTTAATAACTAACCTCCTGAATTATTCTTCAGATAAATAAGCGATTTCTTCTTGGTTTGGAATCATTGCTGGTGAACTAGTATGATTTTTTTGGGCAGTTTTGAAGAGCCTTGTTTTGTCATGTTACCAGGGTTGGTTTTCTGGTTCCTTCTCATTTGGGTAGGCTCTGTCAGAGGGAAGGTCTAGGGATGAAGGCTGTTGTTCAGATTCTTTTGTCTCGTGACGTAGTACTCTCCCCCTTTTCCTATGGGTGTGGCTTCCTTTGAGCCAAACTGAAGTGATCGTTGTTTCTCTTCTAGGGCTTGAAAACCTGCCCCAGGCTATCTGCCTCCCAGCTGGGAAAGAAAAGGGCTTGGTTCTTCCCCCACCTGCGGAGTCTGCACACCAGATTTGCATCCTCCCCTGAGTTCTGGCCAGGAGGCTTTTCGCCTCATTCAAATTGTTAACGAAGTTCAGCTAGAGATCTGCTTTTGCCTGTGTGGTTTTACCCTCTGCTCCTCTCTCATTGGATCCCTGTGGTGCCAGGCAGGAATGGCCTGCTGGGGGACCTAGCCAGCTCCCAGGGCCTTTCTACTGTTTCCTCTACCCCTGTATTTTGCTCAGCTTTCTAAACTGACTCGGCTCCAGGTAAAGTCAGAAACTTCTCCCACAAACAGACTTTCGGCCTCTCCAGTGGGGGTGTGTGTGACATGGCAATTGTCCCATAAACTGCATACCTCGACCATACCTCGGCTTTCCGTTGAAACTGCTCTCTGTAACCCTAATGTGACAGGCAAGCAGTCCAAACCCACACCATCTTGGCCCTTGCGACTTGTAATAAGTAACTAAGGTCTGTAACTTCCACCCTACCCAGACAATGTGTAAACTAACGCTTATCTTGACTTCTGTGAACCACTTAAGTAACAATCGGAATGCCCAAAGTCCTCTGGCCCTGGGAATGTCCAAAGCCCCTCACCCTCACTCCTGACCAGGAGGTGGTTTACGGACATAAAAGGTCTTGACACCCTCCTTTTGGGGCCACGGGTTAGAGAGACGCAAGTCCTCTGTGGCCGCTGGCAATAGAGACCCTGTAATTTGGCCTAGTCTTTGTCTCAGTGGTGATTTCATGCTTGCTTGGTTACAACAGTATGTTCAGAGAGGAGGGTCTCCCTCTCCCACTTCCACAGTTGGGGCACTCACAATTTTGGGGGGGTCTCCTGCGTCCTGCAGGAGCAGTCCACTTCCTTCAGAGGGTCTGTGGGTCCTCTTGGGATTGCTGGTTTGTTCTTTCAGTCAATCTAGAGCTAAAATTCACAACGTGAGCTGCTGCCCGCTGCTCTGTCTGGAGCTGCAATCTAGTCCTGACTCCCACCTGCCAGGATCTCCCTTCAGTCACAATTCCTCTTTAAGCAGTACGGTATGAGAGTATCCTTGACTTCAAGTACCCAACAGAGAGAGAAGAGCTCATTGGTATTTCCCTGGTAATCACTGAGGTTGGCATCTTTTCCTATACAGCTAGTGCTCGACTTACGACCACGATTGGTTCCGACAGACCAGTACTAACACGATTGGGTCATAAGTTGAGTAGGCTATATGCACGTGGAGATGGTTGTGCTGCCGGAAGCTGGTCCGCACTGTTGTATGCCCAGCTGGGCAACGTTTGCGCTGCCAGACGCGATTGTGGTTGTAAAGTCGAATGGTCGTAAGTTGCATAGGTCGTAAGTCGATCAATACCTATATTCACTGATGATTTGAAGTTGCTTTCTATGTTGTTTATTCATCTCGGTACCAACTGATTTGTCTTTTTGTTGCTTATCTTTTTCTTGCATTTCTGTCAGAGTTCTTTGTATATTAGAGACATTAGTCTTTTATAAATTATAGTCATCATTTGTATTTATTTCCTAATCTATTATTTTTTTAACCTTATTTATGGGCTCTTTTAATATACATACTGTTTCATAACAGTTTTATTGAGAGGTAAGTCACATTTTAAAGGTTATAATTGAGTGGATTTTAGTATGTTGGTTGTGCGATCATTGTTAAAATGTGCACTCTGAATGAAGAGACCCCCAAACAGGCTTTGTGTGAGCAACATGGCTGTTTATTCACCTGGGTACAGGCGGGCTGAGGCCGAAAAGGGCATCAGCGGAGGGTGGAGGGGTAGGGCTTGGTTTTATAGGTTTGGGGTAAACAGTGGAAAGTTACAGAAGTAACTTTAGGATGTTTTTCTGCAAGCTGGGAGGGGGTTGTAGGTTTGCAAGCTGGGAAGGTGGTCGGAGGATGTGGAGTCATGAGGTTGGCCAAGTTGGGAGGGGGTCATAGGGAGTCAGGAGGCTGGCCAAGGTCGGTTACAAAGTCCAATGGCCTTGTCAATTGAGGCCGGAATAAGAAACAGCAGAAGAATGTCTCAGGTTAGTTAGGCGCAGCAGGGTTGTTCATTTCTTCCAGGAACTCATGTGGGGTGTATGTGCAGGTCATAGAGATTACCATGCCATCCAGTGTGGTCAGATCTTACAATCATCACCCAGTATCTAATTTCAGAACATTTCCATCACCCCAAAAAGAACACTGTATCCATTAGTACCCTTACTTCTAAATAAGAAGCCTTACTTGTTACTCCCCCATTGTCCCTGCCCCTTACAATCACTAATACAATTTCTGTCTCTATAAACTTGCCTATTCTGGACATTTCATACAAATGGAATCACATGATATATGGCCTTTTATAACTGGCTTCTGTCATTTAACCTAACATTTTCAAGATTCATCCATGTTCTAGCATATATCAGTACCTTGTTCCTTTTCATGGCTGAATAATAACTCTTTGTATGGATAGAACGCATTTTGTTTATCTGATCACCTGTTGATAAATTCTTGGCTTGTTTCCATTTGTTGGCTGTTACAAGTTACTGCTATAAATATTCATGTACAACTTCAGTTGCTTCTACTTTTTGGCTATTATGAATAATATTGCCATGAACATTCATATATAACTTCTGTGACTATGTTTTTATTTATCTAGGGCATATACCTAGGAGTGAAGTTGTTAGGCCTTAGGGTAACTCCTTGTTTAATATTTTGAGAAACTGACAAACTCTTTTCCAAAGCAGCTGCACCGTTTCACATTCCTAATGTATGAGGGTTTCAATTGCTCCGTATCCTCACCAATACTTATTATCTGCCTTTTTTATTATACCCATCCTAGTAGGTATGAAGTGGTATCTTATTGTGATTTTTATCAGCATTTCCCTAATGACTAATGATGTTGAGTATCTTTTCATTTGCTTATTGGCCATTTATATATCTTATTTGGAGAAATGTCTATTCAGAGATCCTTTGTCCATTTAAAAATTGGGTTGTCTTTTTGTTGTTGAGTTGCAAGAGTTCTTTATATAGTCTGGATACAAGTTCCTTGTCGGGTATATACTTTGCAAAATTTTGTGCCCATTCTGTGGGTTGTGTTTCAATTTTCTTGATGGTGTCTTTTGAAGCACAAGCATTTTTGTTTTGATATAGTCCAATTTGTTTATTTTTTCTTTTGTTTCTTACGCTTTTAGTGTCATATCTAAGAAACCACTGCTGAATCCAAGGTCATGAAGATTTAATCTTATGTTTTGTCCTAAGAGTTTTATAGTTTTACCTCTTATATATATATGATCCATTTTGAGTTAAATCTTCTATGTGAGTTGAGATAGGGGTCCAAATTCATTCTTTTGCATATGGATATCCAGTTGTCCCAGCACCATTTGTTGAAAAGACTATTCTTTTCCCATTTAATTGTCCTGCATTTCTGCCTCACTGATGCCAGGTAGGAGTGGAGGTTCAGTTCCTTACTCAACAGGGGAGTGGGATGAGGGGAGAAGCGAGAGGATTAAGGCTAGTAGTGTGGAAAATCAATTGGCCATAATGTAAGAACTTTTATTTCTTGGATTCAATTCCATGGATCTATATGTCTCTTATGACAGTACTACACAGTCTTAATTACTATAACACTGTAGTATGTTTTGAAATTAGAAACTTTGTTCTTTTTCAAGATTGTTTTGGCTATTTTGGGTCCCTTGTATTTCCATGTGAATTTTAAAATAAGCCTGTCAATTTCTGCACATAGCACAACTTGAATTTTGATAAGGATTATGTTGAATCTGTATACCAATTCAGGCAGTATTATTAACAATACATAACACATCTTCTGAGTCCATGAACATGGGAAGTCTTTCTATTTATTTAGGTTTTCTTTAATTTCTTTCAACAATCTTTTGCAGTTTTTAGAATTCAAGGCTTACACTTTTTTGTTAAATTTATTCCTAAGTACAGACGGTCCCCAACTTATGATGGTTCAACTTACAATTTTTTGACTTTACGATGGTGTGAAAGCAATATGCATTTACTAGAAACTGTACTTCTCTCATGATGCTGGGCACCTCCCAGTCAGCCACACATTTTTGACTTACAATATTTTCAACTTGTAATGGATTTACCAAGATGTAACCCCATTGTAAGTGGAGGATCATCTGTATTCATTCCTTTTAATGCTTGTGTACCTTGGATTTTTTTTTTCTTTGTTCTTTTTTTTTTTTTGCCCAGTGCCATTTTCAGATTGTTTATTGCTGGTGCATAGAAATTCAATTGATTTTTCTATATTGGTCTTGCATCTTGCAACCTTTTTAAACTCATTTATTCTAATTTTTTTACTCTGTAGGATTTTCTGTATCATCTGCAAAATATATATAGTTTTAATCTCTTTATTTTAATCTGGATTTCTTTTAATTTTTTTTTCCTTGCCAAATTGTCCTGGCTAGCACCTCTAGTAAATAGTTAAATAGAGGTGGTGACAGCAGACATCCTTGTCTAATTCCTGATCTTAGGGAGAATGCTTTCAGTATTTCACCATTAACTATAACATTATCTGTGGGTACCATACAAACTTAACAAAACAGCTTTACGTTTCTGAGCTTTCTGTCTAGTTAAAACAGACTTCTCAAAGTTAAACATATGTTCACCTAAAATTTCCTCTAGAATTTTTATAATTTTATTTTTAATTTTATTTGTTGTATTTTTCAGCTCTATAATTCCTTTTTGGTTCTTTTTTTATAATGTCTATTCCTTTACTGAGAATGTCTATTTTTAAAGTTGTCTTATGAGAATTTGTTCAAACTTGATGTATTTTCATGATGGCTGCTTTAAAATTCTTACCAGATAATCCCAGCATCTAATTCAACTCAGTATTTGTGTCTGTTGATTGTTTTTGGGTTTTTTTCATTCAGATTGTGATTTTTCTGATTCTTGGTGTTATAAGTGATTTTTCCATTGTATTCTGGGCCTTTGGGATATCCTGAGACTCTGGACCCTATTTAACTCTGTTTTAGGAGGCAGTCCCCATGTTGAGGTACAGCATACAGAGCCCTTCTTTGAGCTCCACCGACATCACCTCAGCAAAAGTACAGCACTGATTCTCACTCATTGCAGAAAGGTGGGGTAGATGTTCAGCTTGCTCCTTGGCCCCACTGAGAGCTTCTTAGTGAAAGTGGGGTACCCACTTACACCACCTCATTGCTGTTAAGTAGCTGTGTAAGTTCGGTACCCCACTAGGCCTGGCAGACACCAGAAGAGGAGATGGGAGGAACAGAGTCCTATCTCACACCACTCACTCCACCTCATGAGGCCAGATGGGTGTGGAGGTTCAGCTCTCTCTTTGGCTGCTGACACCAAGGGGAGAGGATGAAGGATGGTGGAAACAGGCCTTGCCTGGCACCTCCTCTTTAAGTCAAGCATTGCTGGATGTGGACAGAGGATCATCTCACCACTGGACCCTCCTGGCATTGCTCAGGCAGAGGAATTAAAGCACTGCCTACCTCTATTGGGTAAGGAATGGAAAATCAGCTCCTCTCTCAGTCCCTGAAGGGGAATTGGAGTTACCGACTTCCTCTAAGCAGGGAATAGATCAGCTTCCCTGCTGGCAGGAGAATTGGAGCGTCACCTCCACTTTCACCCAGTGGTTCACCACAGGAACATCAAAACACAGAGATTCTTAGGCAGCCTGTGTTTTTCCTACCTTTCAGGGTCTTCCTATGCTCATTTGTTGTGTTATGTCCAGGGCCATTTAATTGAAAGAAGGAGGACCTAGAAGAAATGAGTCTACTTCATCTTGGCTAGGAAGGAAAGTTTTACTTTTGTGTTTTATGTTTAAGTCTTCAATACATCTGAAATTTATTTTTGCATGAGGGGTAATGTAGGGTCCAACTTTATTTCCTTTCTGTTGGATAGCCAGTTGTATCATTCTAATTTATCAAAGAAATAATCATTTTTATATCCAAATAATACCTGTTCTGTATATTAACTTCCAATATATACTGGGGTCTCTTTCTAGCTTCCTTATTCTGCTATCACCATACTGTTTTGATAACAGGAGTTTTGTAGCATATTTTACTGTTAAGTGAGGCAAGTACAGCCTTACTGTTTTTACTTTCAGATTATTCTTGGATACATACCCTTCTTTATAAACTTTAAAGTCATTGTGCTGTGGAGGTTAACTTTGGCAGGCCTGGAATTGGCTTGAACTCTTTTACTAAAATAAGAGATGAATCTTCATGGCATTGACCCCAGTCAAGGTATAAAATGTCCTGATTAATAACATTGCTTTGTAACCATGGTCTACACATATCCCTTCTGTTCATGTTGCATCAACAAAATCAAATTACATGGTCATGCCTGACTTCAAAAGGTGGGAATATAATCCTCCTGTGGGGAGGGCTTTGGGGTGTTGGATAACATTAACCCACCTGTTGTGTTAGTCTTCCTGGGCTGCCACAACAAAATACCACAGACTAGATGGCTTAAACATTTATTTTCTCACCGTCCTAGAGGGTCTAAGATCAAGGCGTCAAGGTTGGTTTCTGATGAGACCTCTTCCTGGTTTGCAGACAGCCACCCTTTTAATGTCCTTACATGGCCTTTCCTCGGGGCTCGCTCAGAGAAAGAACTCTCTGGACTCTCTTCCTCTTCTTATAAGGATCTTAATTTTATCAGATTAGGCATCCACTTTTGTCTCATTTCACCTTAATTATCTCCCTAAAAGCCTCATCTCCCAATTTAGTCACATTATGGGTTAGGGCTTTAACATGGGTTAGGGCATTAACCTATGAGGATTTTTTTTTGGCAAGGAGCAGTGGGGAGGAGACACGATTCAGCCCCTAACACCTGTAATGTGTTATGGGATGCTATGATGCATTGTTCAGATCTCCCTTCAGAACTGGGGCATTCATTGCCACAGCTGCTGACTCACAGCTGAGTCCTTCTCCAGGAACTGCCCTTGGCCAAAGGGAGAGGCCTCACCCAATGTCATACCCTATTCTTGGGGCATCTTGCTTCAACTAAGACAACTCCAGGGTTCAGTTGTAGAACCAACTGAGGTCTCCATGGCAGCTGCATTGCACACAGCCCAACTTCTCCTCTGCCAACTGCTGCTTTTCTCCCTCGTCCCCCCAAGAGGTTGATCCCAATAAACTCCCAATGAACTCACTGTGTGCCAGTCTCCATCTCAGAGTCTGGCTCCTGGGATCCTGACCTAGAATGAGCCAAGTCCGCTTGACTCTGAAACACAGGCTTTTAACCACTAACCATTTTCACTCTCTGGACACCTCTCTCCTGCTCCAGCTGTCTCTCACCTTTCTGAGACCAGACCTGCTCAGTCTGGGGTGGGATTATGATAACTCCTTACCTCCCTTGTCCTGAAAGATGCACACACATCAGCATCTGAATGAAACTTTGTAATTACTAATCTATTGAGACTATGGGATTGCAAGTCCATGACTGCACCTTTATTCTTTGTAAGGAAGAATTTGAATATATAGGGGCACTAATTTACTCCTCCTGTTCTCAGAAACTTGAAACCCATGTTGAGTTCCCTTTGCTCTACCCTTCAGAACAAGAAGGTGGCTCTGTCCTTGGAACAACCTGGAAACCCTGGAGCAACCCATTATCACACTTGGGGCTGGTTGATCATTGTACAGAAAGGAGCATGTTGCAACCCAAGTCGTAAACTCATGGCAAGTACTAAGCCGTTAAATACAAAGCAGATATCTTAAAATCCCAAGGTAATTATCATTTCTGTCTTTGAGCAGGAGCCTGGGTTCTCTTTTCCTCAGGCCCCCTCAAAAAGAAAACTGTACATTACATTGTAATTCACCTTTGAAATACTTGGAAACTTCAAGCGTAATTGCTAATTAATGGGCTGGAATGTACAATTAAGGTGCCAGATTTACCATCACCATGGCCCTGCAGTCACCCTCTTGGGGACTTTTTGCAACCAATGACTTGACAGTTGATGGGGGCAGGGATGCTGTGCAGGGAACAGAAAGGAAAGGAGAAAAGCAAGGAACAGCAGGATTACTTTCCAAAGACTATTATTCATCATCCTGTGTGTACAGAGAGGTATCTACACATGCACACCAAGAAGGTTGAACATTGAGTGTCCTGCCACACCTGAGTCCATTTGGTCAGATTTATTTAGCAATTTCTTGCTGAATCTCAGATCTGAACATTGGATAGACTGAATCACCTGGGAGGTGGGCTTGACTGAGGGCCTCTGAGTCCCTCTTCAGCTGCCTAGGTGACAGGGAAATAGGAAGAAGCTGGTCCCCTCGCTGCCATGTCTGTGAAGGTGGCATCCCCAAGGCCTGCTTGCTGCTGCAACTCAGAGACACGGTGAAATCAGAGGCCCAGGTTTGAGTCATCCTCACTGCCCAGAAGCCCACAAGGTTGGAACAGATCTTCCCTGCAATGCGGCCTGTTGGGTTGTTTTATCATCAAGGCTGTTACAATCCAGCCTCAAGTCAGAGAGAAGCTCCACCCCTTCTAGTCTCTTGGAAGACCAGAAAGTAATGAAGTAATAATGGCTGACACTTATTGAGCTTTGCCTGCATCCCAGGTGCAACTGTAAGCCCTTTGGCTGATTAACTTATTTAATCCTTACCTCAAGCCTATGAGGCGTCTTATTATCTCAACCTGCAATGAGAAAACAGAGGCATAGAGAAGTGAAGTAAGTTGCTGGAGTTCATACTAACATGAAGCATTATGTGTGGTTTGTGGGGAGGGGGTGCCTCTAAGCTCTGGCCCCCAGGAGCCTTGTTTCAGAGCTCGTTGTCTCCCCTGCTATGGTATGCCGCAGGGGAGCATACACATTTTTAAAAGGACTTTTTGGTTTTTTGTTTGTGTTTATGTATTTAATTGTAACACTTGTTTGCAAGCTTTCCTCACTCCTTTGGGTGCACAGGTTTCCCTTTCAAACTGCAAATATCTCCCAAGAGAGCTTTGAGGTCACCAGCCTTGCACGATTCAGTATGAATTAATGACCTAGCTCAGCTCCTGCAGCCGATGGCCTTTCCCCGGATGACAGGCCTGGGGAACGGGAGTGAATTCTAAGAGCTGGGAAACGTCTATTCGGAGAGAGAGATCACCTGTGGAATGGGACGCTGCTCTGCGAATCAAGGCTCCGGACAACCAGGGGCCATGCGGAGGGCACTGGGAGGCTGTTACAGCCCAAGAAGACTTCTGAGAAGGAGGGGAGGTCACCAGAGAAGGACCGCCTGCTTTACAAATGAGTAGGGAGGCATGGGCCCCTGAAAGCCAACTCTTCTTGTATTCAGTCTGTGCGTTCACCCTGGTTGCTGCTGGCTGCACTGTGTTTCAGCCTTGTGTTCCACGTCCCAGACGTTTTAGTTTGTATTGAGGCTGATGATCCAGGTTCAGCTATACCACACCTGTCCCTGCACAGGATACAGCCCTAACGGTTCCTTACACACAAGTGGCCACATTCCACACTGCATTTCCACTCTGCTTCCCGTGCCCTGCCCCCACCTCTCTGGAGACACCGATTGGACTAAGGGAGGGCGCCTGAAGCACTCCCTATATTAGGACGAACACCTGAATTCTCAGCAGCTGCTTGAGATGGTTTCCCACACTCTGATACCTTCTCACCTCTGGCATTGTGTCTCTCTCCTCTGCTTCAGGGCTTTTTGTGGCACAAGGAGTTTGGTCAGATCAATGAGGGTAAGGAGAAGGGAGACAATGCCCCAGGGTCATGCCTCAACCAGTTAGGGAGAGGAGTTGGATAAAGGCTCCAGTCTCCTGAGCCTGCAGGGGGAGATTTCTGTGGCAGGGTTTCCTTCAGTATGACACAGGGTCCCCAGCAGGATGGAGCCTTCCATGCTGTGGAGAAAACCTGCCCCTTAGCATACTTATATCAGCTTTCCTCCCCTCCTGATCTCACTTCCCTATCATCCCAGCAAACCTTGAGATAAGAACTTGAGTGCAAGCAGTTTATTTGTGGGAAAGCAAGGGAAGGAAGAGAGGAAAACCAAAAATGGATGCCTTAATGAGCAAGTTGCTTCCAGGCCCTGAGAGAGTGCAGAAGCCTGCTCGTGCTGTCCTGTAGAAGACCAGGGAAGCTGGGGGTTCACCTGCCCGGCCCCTCCCCTTGGTGGTGGAGAGGTGCTGCTGGGAGGGAGCATTATATTCCTGGTACTTTTGTGCCAAGCCTGCTCTGAAGCTCGAGAAAGCCTTCAGGCAGGAAGAGTCAGAAGGCAGGTGCTGCCTGCAGGGACCTCCAGGGTGGGCATTAGGAGTGTGGGTGGGGTGCCAACAGGACCTGATACATCTGTGAGTTTATGAGGCCTTGAAGCTAAAGCAATGCAGAGGCTTAAACAGCAGAGGTTTATATTTTATCAGAAACATTGACCCCCGTGCCCTATTCTTGCCTCTCACGTTCCACTTTATTTCTGAATATTGGCACCAAGAATTTGCTCTGCATTTCTGGGGACTCTAAAAGCAGAATCAGACCCTCATGAGCTGATAAATACATTCTCTAAGACCTGCCTCACTTTCATTTTACAGAGGATTTGCGTCTTTGTTATGGTGAAGGAAGTAAAAAAAAAAACCAACTCAAATAAATGGAATACTTATTCCGGCATTAAAGATTACTATTGCAGGATATTGCACCATATCTTTTTTCTGGTGAATTATTAATAAAGCCTGTTTTTGTTTAATGCCTGCTAATAATTTCTAAAAACAGATCTACAACTTCAGCTGTAAATGCATGTCCATGAATCACTCCACTAAAACTCAATTGTATGGTTAGCAAAAACCTCTGACAACAGAACAACCTCATCTTTTCAACCTTCTTCTCTGGGAGCCCTGTAGAATGGTAGAATGGCAGACAGACCACAGTCAGACCCAGAAAGGACAAGATGGGGAAGTTAAAATAAAGTTTTCCAGGTCAACATCCTTGTTCAAGGAATAATAAAGAGAATGAACACCTGGAAAAAGGACATTGAAAGAAGTGACTTTCTAACTGCTAACTTTCAGTCCAAGAGGAGAAGAACAACCCCACACAAAGTCCATTAGGCAGCATCAGATGCCCGGCATTTCCCTCATAGCAACCCTAAGGGATAGGTGCTCTGATCCCTAATTAACACATTGGAAACCTGAGGTTCAGAGGCCTGATGAAAGAGGCAAAGCCAGGACTCAAACCCAGGACAGTTTGAGGCCAAAGCCTTGGTCTTTCAAGGACTCTACTGCCCATCAAATGGCTTTAAAGTTCACTTAGTTTCTTCCCCGATGAGTGAAAGGAATAAAAAATTCACACATCACCCTGTCACCTCAAGAAGGAATCTTGGGGATAGAGATGAAGCAACTGTCAAGGTTCCCTTTGAAAACCCTGTCAAGGAGATTCTGACATCTGCCCCAGACCTTTCATTAGGAACTACTGACTTTCTGCTCAATAAGCTGACCCTATCCCAAATGCCATTGGATTACATCAGTGCCTTATGGAGTCACTCATTCAGTGGATATTGACGTAGTGCACACAGTGGCCAAATACTGTGCTGGACACTGAGGGTCCAACAGGGACCCAAATCAGACATGCTCCTCGCTCACAGTCCACTGCAGAGATAAGCATGAACTGAATATAATATTACCTCTGTGACGCTGTGAGAGTCCACCTCAGGGAATGCGGCCCTCAGGAAGGGAGGACTAAGTTCTGATCAGAAAGCAAAGAACTAACAAGGGACAAGAAAAAGGAACATTCCAGACAGAGGACCCAGCATGGACAAAGGCCTAATGGTGTGTGCTGAATGCAGACCACTATGTTCAGAGGGAAGCGGTGAATGTGTGGGAGATGAGACGGTGGCCAGCCTCTGCAGGGTCTCAACGTCTGTGTTGAGGAGAATAATGGGAAGACAACCTGGGCTGTAAGCAGAGGTGGACGTAATTCATTTCCCAATGTGAAAAGATCCCCCTTGATTGCAATGTGAGGACCATGACAAAGAGGAGCAAGAGTCAGACAGGACACAAGCTCACCAGTCCAGAGATGGAAGCAAGCGCCCAGGGCAAGGTAAGGGCAGCTGGGACTGGTGCCTGTAATGAAGAGTCAGAGCCAACATGAGAAAGATTTAGGAGATAAAGTCATCCAATCCCAGGGATGGACTGGACAACACCAGCATTTGGAGGAGGCAGAAGAAAACATCACGGAAGTCTCCGACATTTGCAACTGGATGGATAAACTGCAGTTCACTAAGATGGGGAAAGGTCCTGCTATAGTTTGGGTGGAGGCTGGGGAAATCACCTGTCCAGTTTGAACTCTGAAATGCCTTTGGGATTTCCAAGAGAAAATGTCAAATAGGTAGTTGGAAAGATCAAAGCCACACAAAACTGTGTGAATTGTCCCCTTTTTTGTGGTGGACTTTTGAGTTGCGGTCATGGATGGGTGCTGGAAGGAGAGGAAACCTAGAAGGACATTGCCTCCTTTGCAAGCCTACGTGCCCATACAAAACACCCCACACTGTCAGAAAAGGCATCGCCAAAGGTGAGCCTACGAGTAGGTGATGGTGCGGACTCCAAGAGAGTGTGTTTGGAAGGTGAAGGTGGTCAAAGCATGCATGGTATTGAAGTATCAGGTGCATCGAGAGTTGAGAGTCCCTTGGGCCTTGGACTGGGCAGCGTGGACTCAGGAGAACACCTATGTCTAAATGAAGAGGAGAAGTCAGACCAAAGTGGGCTGAGGTACCAGCAGGAGAGGAAAGGAGGCTGGTGAGCACAGGTTTCGTTTCTAATTAGTTTGATTGTGAAGGAAGGAGACAGAGGGAAGAGGAGGGAGGGAAAAAGAGTGTGGTGGGAGAGAACTATATTTAAATGGAAGAACAGGCCTGGCACGGTGGCTCATGCCTGTAATCTCAGTACTTTGGGAGGCTGAAGCAGGCAGATCACGTGAGGTTGGGAGTTCAAGACCAGCCTGACCAACATGGAGAAACCCATCTCTTCTGAAAATACAAAATTAGCTGGGTGTGGTAGTACATGCCTGTAATCCCAGCTACTTGGGAGGCTGAGGCAGGAGAATCTCTTGAACCTAGGAGATGGAGGTTGCGGTGAGCCGAGATGGCGCCATTGCACTCCAGCCTGGGCAACGTAAGTGAAACTCTGTTTAAAAAAAAAAAAAAAAAAAAAAAAAAGGCAAGAACAGTGGCAGTGTTTACAAATGAGGGAAAGGCTCCAGGATCATGCACAGAGAGGTGGACGCCCACAGCCCTCATGAGAGCCCTGCAGTGGTAACTCATTTCTGGCAAACACCAGGGTGTATCCATCCGTCCTCATGCCTCTCCCAGGGCCTCCTCTGGCCCTTGGGGAGCTTGCTTGCCTGTGTTGTACAGCCAGGAAATGCAGGGGTTGATGTCCCTGGAGCAACCCTCAAGCATGTGGGGTGGAATTAGGTGGGTCAGTGACTCAGCCTCCCTGTCCTCAAGTAGGATGATTCAAAGCTGTGTTCCCTACAGTCTCCCAGAGGGTCCCCAAAGGGCACTGAGCCCCACTTGCCCCTAGTTTTAGTTTGTGTATTAACTACTCTTTACTGGCTAGTAAAGAGTAGTTTCTCTCCCTTACCTGTTTTACTTCCTCTACTTTCTCCCTGGACTTCCAGAAATTACCCAAGTCTGCATCTCGGGGTCTTCTTTAGGGTAACCCAAGCGAAGATGGGGTAAACGTCCTAGAAAGGCAGGAGGCATTGGGATGCCAACTGGAGGCAGAGGAACTCTTCCGTTGTTTCACATGGAAAGCGAGAGAGCAGAGGGGTGAATACAGGCAAGCTTCTGGGTTTGTGATCAAGAAGAGGGGTGAGTCCTTGCTGACATCTTCCATGTGCTCTGTAATGGGGATGGCCAGGGCACCTGCTGAAAAGGAAGCAGGGAGAGGCAGGTCAGAAATGTAAAGTTTCTAGAGACGGTTGAAATAATTGGTGTGAGAGTGAGATGACCCAAGAAAATAGGAGGGTTTCTAGGAATGCTGAGGGTCCCTCTGAGGCGGGTAATCAAGAGTTCATGATGAAATCAACCTGCCCTGTTGTGTACATTTCTCCAGCAGCCCCCACTGCTCTCAGGCAGGGGAAGAGAACGTGAGCAGGTGGGCTCCCCAAGAGGGGCCACATGGGTGGGAACGCCAGAAAGAGGTGTTGAAATCATGAGCCTGTATTGGATAAGGAGGAAAAGAAAGGAGAGAGCTGATGGAGTCAACGGGCTGGAGACGCTTCCTGTAGAGGGCCAGGCAGTAAATGTTTTAGGCTTTGGGGTCACACTGTCTCTGTCACAACTACTAGGCTCTGCAGCTGTAGCAAGAGAGCAGACATAGACAGTACCTGCACGGGCAGGCTGTGTGCCAATAACACTTTACTAACAAAACAGTCAGCTTGTGGGCCCGGCTTGCTGAGCTCTGGAGTAACATACAGAGGAGGGGCTGGGCACGGTGGTTCATGCCTGTAATCCCAGCACTTTGGGAGGCCAAGGTGGGTGGATCACTTGAGGTTGGGAGTTCGAGACCAGCTGGGCCAACATAGTGAAACCCCATCTCTACTAAAAAGATGAAAATTAGCCAGGCATGGTGGCACACACCTATAATCCCAGCTACTTGGAGGCTGAGGCAGGAGAATCACTTGAACCCAGGAGGCAGAGGTTGCAGGGAGCTGGGATCGCACCACCTGCACTATAGCCTAGCTGACAGAGCAAGACTCCGTCTCAAAAAAAAAAAAACAAAAGATTCAGAGGAGGATTGGATTTAGTGTCTTCGAAAGTGTTAAGCCTTTAGTGAGCATGAGGTCCAGGGTGTGGCTAGGAGGTGGCTGGAAGAATCCAAGGAGATCATTGCTGGCAAGGTGGAGATACTGATAGGCCTGGGGTTGAGTTGGACGGTCATCCGTGAGAATACAGACATCTCCCAGGACAAAAAAGAACTTCGGGCAAGAGGAGGAGTGTAACCCAGGTTGCCAAAGTCATGGATGAATGGAGGAAGGGCCTGGAAAGTCAGCAGATGACAGCAGAGATAGGTGGCTGAATAGCATGCACTCTTCAAAGAAACAGGGCTGGTTGACTGGGAAGGCAGTCATCATCTGGAAGATCACAGAGGGATACAGGCATACAGGGATGAAAAATGTGTCTGAAGCAGGTGACTACCAGGCCTGATGGCCAGGGGCCTTGTCCCACTGATATATCTTCTATAGAAATTAAGATCATTTTCCCCCTCAGGGCCACAAAAGAGCTGCTGACTTCTGCTGGTGAAAGCATCTACATTCTCTCCCCATTTCCAACCAGGGTAATCTTTCAGAAGCCTATTTCTGACTGCCTCTCCCCTGGCCCTAGAACCTTCTATGGTACACCACTGTCTATCAAATAGACCCCAAAACTTCTTAGCAAGACATTGAAATCCCTCACCATTTGTCTCCTGCCTGCTCTTCTAACTCACTCACTCACCCATCATGTTTCAGCAAACCAAATATCTGCTGTTACCCATACCCGCTCCACAAATTTTCACTTTTTCTTTTATGTCTTTATCAGAAAGACTTTCCACTTCCAACCCGACCCATCCTCTCAGACCCAGCTACAGCGATACAAACACAATGAATCTCAGCAGAAGACAATCTTGCTCCCATCTCTGTGCTGCCAGAATTGAATTTGGATAAGATTACAGCTAGGCTAAAAATGTGGGGTCCCCTAAAACCTGACATTTTCAAACTGTTTGTTCAACACTGGGGGGTGATGTGGAGGGGGCTGAGGATGCAGGTTGCAGGCAGCCTATGCTGGCGGCCCCAGTGTGTCAGCACCAGCCCCCAACTCAACACAGCACTTAGCAAGGCAGGCGCCTTTCAGCGATGCTGTGTTGTTACCTGCACTGATCCTTGTGTATTCTCCAACCCACACACCATCTCAGAGTGTTCCTCCCAACTGTGCAAACCTCTCCTTAAAGAAATTTTGCTAAATATCATTTTCTCCTTCCCATGATGTTCTCTATGAGTTGCAGCAGCTCTAATGGGCCAGCAGTTCTTGGCCCCTGCTGGAGCCATGCCCCATCTCTACACCCAGCACACTCCCCTGCTCCCATGCCCTGTGATTTGGGGCTGCCTGCGGCTCCTACTCAATCGTGATGTCTCTATTCCAACTTTTCATCTCCACAGCCCCTTGCACAGTACCCAGTACTCAGCATAGGTTTACAAAATATTTGCAGAAACCATCTGAACTGGCCCTGTGGTTGTCTCATTCTCTCACTTCCACAGGTACAGCTCACTCTGCTGGTTTGGACCAACCCTCAGAGCTGACCCTACATAGTTGAGGGATGCTCAAGTCATGAGAGCCTGGGAAAGATGGCATCAGCCCCAGCAGCATGTTCAAAGAGAGCAGTTGCTATAGGAGGATACCACCTGGACTTCCAGGGAAAAGGACTCTTGTCCAAGATGGAACTCACCAGTGTCACAGCACTTGGTCCCTCTACCCCTTTAGAAAACAGGAGCCCCAAGCTCACCAGGCTTGGTCCAGTCAGCCTCCAATCCTGCAGCCCCAGCTCCCTCCCAGAGGGATCACCCAGGCCAAGGGTGCTGGACCTTCAAAAGCACAGGACCAAGAAACTGGCAATGGCTCCACTGAAGGCAGCTCCTTCTACCAACCTTCTCAGGGCCCCTTGGGGAAGATTTTGCATTGGAGACTCAAAACTTCGGTGGTGTGGACTCAGCTCCAGGCAGGTCCAGCTCCCTTCCTTGGACTGGAGTGAACTGGAGGCACCCACAGGGGCCAGCTCCCCTCATCAAGTCTACATCTTCCTGAAAATGTACTTTTAAATCCCTTAATTGCATTTCAGAGATAACCCTGCAAGCAAAGTGGCAGGAAGAGAAACCATAGAGAAAGGTTGGTGGTCAGGCTCTTTGTTTTAAATCAATCAAACATCTGCGACTAATGCAGCTTTGGGCTGCTCCTCAGGAAGCATTAGCCCTATTAGTGGGGGCTGGCAGGAACACAAAATAAGATATTTATGGGCTGGGCACGTGTGCATTACCGTGGGGACCACAGGGCTGGAGATGGGGCTGGGGAGGAAAACCGCATGGATCAGCATGTTTGTGCAGCTCACCATAGGGGTCCATGCCCAGCAAGGTGACGGAGAGCCCCAGGTTACTCTCATGGTGCCCCACACACCTGGGCACTTTCACATGTCCCTGCCTGCTCAGTGGAAAGGAATCTGCCTTCCTGTCCTAGCTCTGACAACAGCTGGAAGACTACAGCAAGTCATTCTGTCACTCTGGGCTCTGGTCATAAAGTATAGGGAGACATTTGTTCTCTGAAGTCCCTTCTCTGAGCTCTGAGCACATAAATGTGCATGATGGGTTGAGGAGATATTTTGCTACTTAAAACCACAACTATCTTCTCAGAAGGGAATCCTCTGGTTTAACACAAAGCCCTTGGGTGGTCTGAGTGTCCATTGGCTTGGAGCTGTGTTTGAGAATAAGGAGGGAGTGACAGGGAGAGAGGGGACTTTGGTGCGGGCAGGAGGAGGGGCGGCGAGTGGGACTGGAAGGGAGATGACACACTCATAGTGTGAAGTGGGATGAAGCGGCCGTGAGAAATCGCTGGTTAGAGACAGGATGCCTGATGCTGACGTGGAGCTATAGAGAGCAGTGTTTAACAAGGCTCTTCCCAGTCCACAAATCGTTAGTAAAGGTTCTGTTATAAGCAACCGCCTTGTGCTTGTGGTTGCTTTGGGAATAGAATCAAGAAGGAGTTGTGCTTTGTGATGGATAAAAATAAGAGTAAAGGTAACAAAAGAGTCACTGAGGCAGAGGGAGCACGGAGGACAAGAATTTCTCAAAATTTTGAACCAGGCTTCAAGGGTGGCCCCCAGGATGGGGGCGGAACTGGTGCAGCCTCTGCTGACATTGGGGTTTACACAAACCATGAAAGACAAAGGCAGGCCTGCTTTCCCCACATTTGCTGAAAATTAGTGACTGACTCTGTCACCTTATCTTCAGAGTGATGGAAAGATCCAGTGTAGAAGCTGTGGAGACAGACTTGGCTGGGTTGCCACTAATCCACTGCATGACCTTGGCTAGTTATTTCCTGAGTATCAGGATCCACATAAAAGAGGCAGGAAAATACCAGGACTGCTATGCCCACTAAATGAGAACCTGAATGTTTCTTAGGCATTGCGTCAATTAACTACTGCTGTTTAACAAACCACATGGAAACGCAGTCGCTTAAAACAATCATGTTCTGCTCTAGGTCTCTAGTTCTGTGGTTTGGGATGGTCTCAGCTGGGTGGCTCTTCTGTTGGTCTTGCCTGTGAAGCTCATGAAGCTTTAGTCATCTGAGGCTTGATTGGGCCTGGGTGGTCCAAAATGTCTTCACTTACAGGTCTGGCATCTGACAAGCTGTCAGCATAGGTGCCTTGGTCAGAATCCTTTACATGGCTGCTGGGCTCCGGAAGGGCAAGCCTCAATGCACAAGAGCCTACCAAGCCTCTGCTTGCATCACATCGGCTGATGACCCATTAGTCAAAGCAAGTAACATGACCAAGTCCAGAGCCCAAGTGGGCAGGGATTGCTCATGGGCCTGGATAACAGGGGGTGTGTTTGTTGGGGGCCACGATGGTAACAATCCACCATAAGCACTTAGCAGAATACTTGGGACACAGAAAATCTCAAGAAAAGTAACTGCTATATTCATCTGTTTCTGTGTTTCAACACCATCTCCATCCTGGACAGGGTCAGAGGAACACTCGGAGGTGTATCTGTGCACGACCTCACCCAGCTCAGCATGAGCTGGCCCAGAAAGCTCCACAGTCATTCTTATGTGTTCCCTCTCAGTATAGGTGGTTTGGTGAACAAGGTGGGTGGGGCTAAATCCACACCAGCAAGTCCAGTCTCATCAGCACACTCCTTCCTTGGCATTCCCAAGGCACCCTCACTGGGTGTGATAATGGAACCACAAAACAGTGTGTACATAACAATGGCCTGCAGTTCCTTGCACTCAGAGCTCCCTACTTCCTAGTTTCCTCAGAGAAGAACACAGCACTCAAGGTGGAGTCAGGCTAGGTGTGTTCTGCTCTGGAGGGCAGTGGAACAGGCACAGAGACCTCTCAGTTGGTGCACGTGGTGCCAGCCTGCAGCTGTGCCCACTGGATCTGAACTTGGCCAGAGTAAAGACCATAGGTATGGAATCAGACTTGAATACTCTTATGCCTCCTTTCCTACCTGCCATCTCACTGATCCAGTTGGTTCCATCTCCAGCCACACCTGCCTGTCAAGATTCCTCATACCACCCCAAACTTCCTTCATCTTGGGGCCTCCACACCCAATGCACCCTGTCCCCTAATCACTTCCACCTTCGCTTGGTCAGCTTCTCCTTTTCCTCTAGGTGGAAGAAATTTTCCATGCTCAGAGAGCTCTGCCATGTCACTCATCCCTCCAAGTTGAAACTGACCATCTGGCATCCTCTCTTAAAACACCCTCTAGTTTTCCTTTGTGGCGTTTTAACTCAATTTGTCACTGCGTATTTACTTGTGTGAATATCTGCTAAGCATCTATTTCCACATCTCATATTCAGCTCCCTTTGTGAGAGCAGGCTCTGCCTCTGCTTTGTACATCAGTATATCCAAGCATTTGTGGAGTGCTGGGAATACAGCAGGCACTTAGCAGACATTTATGAGTTAATTAACTCATATGCATAGAGCTTGATTTATGATTGATTATGGATGAATTGTCATGAATACTCTTGTGGACAGCCTGGGAAATTGTAACAAGAGTCAGGAGTAAGGGTGGCTGTAGGAAGTGCTGGGACACATCCCAGTATTGCCCTTGTGCTCTGCCCAGCTCAGGAGGGCCCCAGCTCCCAGCCACCAGCTTCTAGCTGCAACCCTGCGTGGGGATGAGAGAGAAGATGAGAGACGCTGCATTAGGAGGCCAGAGCAGAGAAGGCATTTCTAGGGGGAGCTCGCTACAAAGGGGCCCCAGTGGAGACAGCACAAGCTAGGAAGAGAAAAGAAGATGTGGGGGCCAGATGGTGCAGCATGTGATTCCTCTGTGCCCCTCACCTCCTCCCCTCCTATTCCTTGACTCCACTCTTTTCTCTTATCTACCCGATGAGGAGACTTGACAAAGTAGGCTCCTATAGCTAAGAGGGTCCAGGAAAAAGAAGACAGTCACTCCCTTTCCTCTGAAGCTGCTTCCTTCTTCTCTCCTGCCCATTTCATCTTCCCCATCTACTGCAGCTGGAGCTTCTCTGGCCTCACCAGCCTGTGGGTAACGGCAGGTTCTGGTCACAGAGGCTGGGCCTGGACAGAGGCCATTGTGGGCCTCCAGGCTGAGGGTCCACACTTCACTTCTCTCCCCCTCGATCCCAGTGATCTTCCTCCCTGGCCCCTCAGACTGAGTGCCACAGGGGCTTCTCCGATATATCCAGAAAGCCCCAGATGGGGCTCCTGTCACACAGTTCCCCCACTAGGCTGTTACCACCAGACTGTGAGGAGGTGACACTTTCCTTATCCCTGGGGGTGCCCAGGCCCTCCCTCCTTGCACTGAAACATCCCCCTCCTATCACTGGCCCAAAGTCAGTGTTGTCCTCAAGAGTTTGGCAAGGGCTGTCACACCCACCCAGGCCCAGTCAGGAGCCAAGGCCCTACCTCACAGGAGCTAGCCTTCCAGGGAACGAGGCCACCGTCCAGGTGTCCCCAGGCAGGATCACTGTTTTGCCTCCAAGAGTAGAAAAACCAAGTCCAACCCCAGGTTGTCCCATCTAAAGCCCATGGAGGTTCTGGGAAGTCCAAAGACTTAGCAGCAGAAGAGAGAGGGGAACCTGGGCCTTGGGTCCCTGTCAGGATCTCGGCAGCTTTGCACTCCTGGTAGTGATGTCTCGGCCACCCTGTAACTCCCCACCCTTCTGTAAGTAAGTTTAGAAAAACCTCAACAGTGACTGAGAACAGGAGGGACTTGGAGGGGAGGGAGACAAGGACACAAGGCTTGGAGCAGGGTGGGGAGAGCCTCACCAGGCAGATGTTTCTTACTCTCTGTCTCTTGAGAATCCTGGTACACTCCAGGCAGGCTCTCAGCAAACTTGTGTGGTGAACAGTCTCCTTCCCCTCATTTTTAGGCATCTCCAGCTTCATGCAGCCCTACACTCGATTCATTTTTTCACTCATTCATCCCTTCAGTGCTGGAGCAGGCACCAAGCCATGCCTCAAGTTTCACAATGCAAAAGCCACACACAGTCTGTTGAGGGGAAAAGGACAAGTAAACAGATCCTCACACAGCAGACAGGAGGTTATGGGACCTCCTTGAGGGCCGTCTACCCTAATGGAGGAAGGCTGGGCAGAGGAAGGATTTGGGGAGGTGCTGTATCTTAGAGAATAAGTTAAAGATCATTCCAACAAAGAAGCATAGGAACTTCTGGAGAGGTGGGCAGGTTCACAGAACCTTTTAAGCTGTGTCAGGGAATTTGAACATGTCCTGAGAGCCACGGGGAGCCACAGAAGGGCTTTGAGCAGACCTAGGGTAGCCAGATTTGAGATTTTTCATGGTCACTCTGGCAGCAGGGTCAACAATGCAACACAGAGTATAAAGCCTGGAGCAGGTGTCTCCTCAAGATTCCAGCCCTTCTAGCAAAGCTCTCAATGCTAAATCCTTACCTGCCCCCTACCCCAGGTTACCAGTTTCTAGTGGTTTCTAGGCCAATCTTCCCCTAACACGCCCCCCTACCCCATCGACATTTAATCACCCTGAGTCTCTGACTTTGGCATGTTCCCATGGTACCTATCTTCATGAGTGGAGCCACCCACTCAGCAAACTGTCTAAATACCACCAAACCCTCTCTCTTCCCCATAGCCACATGATCCATTCCCAAGTCCTGGTGATTCCATCTTCTAAGTTATCTCTCTTCACTTCATTCCACCTTTTCTTTGCCTTCCTTGATTCTGGCCATCATCTTTTGCATGAATTTCTGTATTCATCCAAAAGATGAATGTAAAGCCTTTTGTATTAGTGCCTGTATCATGTAAAGGCCTCTATTCATCAAGGTAGACTAAATGATGCTGCAGTAATGAATCTCAGTGACTTAAAGAACGAAGGCTTTTCCCTCATTCATACTGCATGTCCATGGTGAGTCAGATCTTTCTTTAACATATATATGATCATGCCCGATTGTCATATACCCTTTCGACTCCAAGACCATAGTCCTTATTCCTGAAGGACTGTGTCTGTTCTAAATTATATCTCCCACACCTGACTCATTGCCTGGCATAAAGAAGTCAGGAAAAAATAATTGTTAAGTGAATGAGAAAAGATACAGCTCACACTAAGATATTCATCTTCAACAATGACTTATTACATTACCTTTGTTCTGACCAGGATATAGGTGAAGATGCATATAACAGAGATATAAAAATAATAAGTGCTTCATTGATCTAAAGGCATGTATCTTGCTCATATAAAAGTCCCAGCTGGCCGGGCGCGGTGGCTCACGCCTGTAATCCCAGCACTTTGGGAGGCCGAGGCGGGTGGATCACGAGGTCAAGAGATCGAGACCATCCTGGTCAACATGGTGAAACCCCGTCTCTACTAAAGCTACAAAAAAAAATTAGCTGGGCATGGTGGCGCGTGCCTGTAATCCCAGCTACTCAGGAGGCTGCGGCAGGAGAATTGCCTGAACCCAGGAGGCAGAGGTTGCAGTGAGCCGAGATTGCGCCATTGCACTCCAGCCTGGGTAACAAGAGCGAAACTCCGACTCAAAAAAAAAAAAAAAAAAAAAAAAAGTCCCAGCTGTATGAGGGTTCTGCTCAGCAAAGTCACTAAAGCCTGGGCTCCTTTTGTCTTGCTGCTCTGCCATTCCTAGGTATTGCCGTCATCCTCATGATCAAAAATTGCTCCCCCATATAGCCAGCAGGAAGGGTAAGAGGGGAAAGAAGACACTCCCCTTCCCAACAAATGGGATGACCCAAAGGATGTGTAAATCAATTCACTTCATTTCCTATTGGCTAGACCTTAGTCACATAGTCATATCTAGCTGCTAGGAAACAGGATATATGGCTAAGACAGTCAGCCATGACAGACCATTGAAGGAGAGATTTGGGACAGGAAGTTTTATGTTGCATCCTCCAAAGCTTATTACTTTCCTGTGGCTTGCCCCATCAGGAGGCAAGAGGCAGCACATGCCCAATCCCAGGACCCTCCCTTTGTAAGTTTCAGTTCTACCCAATAGGGACCTGCTGACAAGACAGGGCTGGAGAGCCAGCCTGAAGGCCCTGTGTCCCTTCTGTCCACATAGCAGTAGAAAACTCAGCTATTCCAAGGGGAAGCTCACTGGGTCTCCCAGACCACATGCCCAGATGGCCTCAAACCCTGTCAATCTCACCTCCTGCATCTTGTGTTTGATCTTGTCCCCACCCTACTATTGGCTGATGTCTTAGTCCATTTGTGTTACTAAAGAAACACCTGAGACTGGGTACTTTATAAAGAAAAGAGGTTTATTTGTCTAACAGTTTTCCAGGCTGTACAAGAAGCATGATACCTGTATCTTTCACTCATGGCAGAAGGAGAAAGGGAGCCACAATGTCACATGGCAAGAGAGGAGGAGGGGAGGGAAGCACCAGGCTTTTAAACAACCAACTCTCATGTGAACTAATAGACTGAGAACCCACTCATTACCATGGGTTCTGCTCCTATGAGGGTTCAAGCCATTCATGAGGGTTCTTCTCCCATGACCCAAACATCTCCCATCAGGCCCCACCTCAAACATTGGGGATCAAATTTTGATCCCCAACTACATCATCAAGACAGTATCATTTCCAACCTGGACATATCCACAGGCTTCTGGCTAGTCTTCCACCTCCCTCTCGATCCCATTATCCCCTCTCCAATCCACTCTCCGCTTCTTTTAATCTGATAATGCTATCCCAGTAACCCCGTCTCCAATGTCTTCCCCTGAAAAATTTAGTAAAACCCAAAGACTTCACTTCAGCCCTTTGTGACATAGCTCTTCTCTAACTTTCATTACCACCTCCTGTATTCATTTTCAATCCTGCATAATAAATTCATGGAAAATTTACAGCTTAAAACAAGAAAATTTATTATCTCACATGATCTGTAGATCAGGAATCTGGTTACAGCTTACATGGGTCCTCTGTTTAGGATCTCACAAGGCTTCAATCAAGGTGTCATGCAGGTTAGGTTCTCATCTGAAGTCTCAATTGTGAAAGAGTCTGCTTCCAAGCTCACCCAGGCTGTTGTCAGAATTCATTTCATTGGAATTGCAGGAACAAGGGCCCCAGGTTCTTTCTGGCTTTTGGTTGGAGCTGGCCCCAACTACCTACGACGTGAGGCTTCCAACATGTCCCCTTACTTCTTCAAAGCCTCTCTAGAGCAACTCAGCTAGTAAGGCAGTCTTGCTAACATGATTACAAGAGTGACACCCCAATGCCTTTGCCATTTTCCATTAGTTAGAGGTAAATCGGTCAGGTGTGGTGGCTCACACCTGTAATCCCAGTGCTTTGGGAGGCCGAAGCAGATGGATCAGTTGAAGTCAGTTCAAGACCAGCCTGACCAACACGGTGAAACCCCACCTCTACTAAAAATACAAAAATTAGCCAAGCATGGTGGCAGGCACCTATAATCCCAGCTACTCAGGAGGGTGAGGCAGGAGAATCACTTGAACCCAGGAGGCAGAGGTTGCAGTCAATCCATATGCACTCCAGCCTGGGTGACAAGAGTGGGACTCTGTCTCAGAAAAAATAAAGTAAAGTAAAAAAAAAATAAAGTAGAAGTGAGCCGTAGGTCCTTCCCACACTCAAGTGTAGGGGATTATTCAAAGATATGAGCACCAAGAGGAGGGGATCATGGGGCCACCTGCTCACCATACCTCCCAGGTACCACAGGCTCTAACTGGGTAACTTGTAATTCGCTGACCCTCGGAGCTTATTTATGCCTTGGGGCCTGAAAACATCTTGTTTTCCTTGCTTTTCTGCCTTTCTCCTCTCACCACTACATCTTACCCATCTAACTCATAAATTCTCGCCCTCCAAGACTGAGCCACTTACTCCCCATCGGGCCTCCTGCTTTTCCCACCTCATGATCTCAATCTTGGGCTGAGAAGTGACATCCTCTCGGGTTCTGTGGTGCCCCATCACCACCTTGGTCACTCTCTGCTGGCTTGCCTGTTTACCTGACTCATCACCTGCCCACCCTCACCACATACACCCCCTGGATTGCCTGTTTACCTGACTCATCACCTGCCCACCCTCACCACATACACCCCCACTGTAAAATCGACAAGATAGAAGCTGTTTCTGTCGTTTCTGAATCTCTAGAGCTGGCATTGAGTCCAGCATTTAGTAAGTGCCTAATAAATGTCTGTAGGATGGCTGGAGACAATTTTTACTGGAGAGGTCTAAAAGGGAGTGGCTGGAAGCAGCTGTATTCAGGTTAGGCCATTCCAGAGGGTAGCATCTTCCCTTTAGGAAAACACACATGGGATGGTGTTGTCCAACCTGTACTGCACAAACTGGTCTGTGAACCACTAGCATTACCTGGGAGCTTGTGCAACAGATAGAATCCCTGACCACATCCCACCCCTCTGAATCTACATCTGCAATTTATCAAGATCACCATGTGATTTGCATACATGCTGAAGTTTAAGAAGGCTGGTCAAAGCATTAAGCACTTCCATCTGGTCTAATCTTGGGCTGCAAAAGCAATGGAGAGAAACCCAAATCATATCTCTCTGCCCCCACCACCTCCAGGCTGTCCTTGCTGTTACTTTCTTAACTTATCTGGGAGTATCCCCCCGGGAGCCTTTCACAATTGCTCTAGTTAGGAAGTCCTTGCTCTTCTCAACTGGGGATCCTGCTGGCTGCAGATTCTACCTTGAATTCTGTTCTGAGTAAAAAGACCAGACAAGTGCCCAGGTGTGGGGCAGCTAGCATTCTTCAGTGAGACCTGAAATCTAATGTGAAGTCTTGCTGATCTAGAGAATCTGAGAGGTCAAATCACTCCAAAGGCAGTGAGGACAGGGGTTATTGCCTTTCCTGTCTGTTCAGCTTTTGGAATCTGTAGGCTGAGGGATCCTGTGGAGAGTTAATGCATTAAGAGAAGCAAGATGTCTTATGGTAATATTTTGGGATGCACAAGGTGCCCATCTTTCTGGCAAATGTGCCAGGACCTATGTGCCCCAGTGATCTGTGACTCTTGCTGTTCAATACGAGCTCTAATTCACAGGGCTACCCAAGGCAAGGGCCGTGACCCCTCGGGGCCACAGTTCCTCAGCTGAGTAGCCAGAAGAAATGGATTGTTATGAAATATTGGCTACAGTTTGAGCTGAGAGAATATCTCTTTTAGGGGGATGCAGTCTTTTCTGGGAGGAGAAACAAATTGAAAGACTACTTTATCTGAACAATTGTACAGGCAAAAACAACAATAACAACTAGAAATTGTCACCAGCATGAAATTAATCATCCTAAAGCAACCCTTTGACCAAATCACTTCACTTCTCAAATGATTTCCAGGACTCCAAAGACCTGATGTATTCATTCTAATTCCCCATCAGGGGTCCCAGCCACATCTTCCACATCTCCTCTCACCATACCCTGGACCCAGGTCTGATTCTCCTGCCAGTCACCAAGCACGACTTGCACTTCTGAGTATGTGTGTGTGAGCTCCTGAAACCTCTCCTCCTCCTCCAGGGGTCTCCTTTGATCACCTCCATCTCTCCAGCCAGTCATGAGCTCTCTTTCCTCTGGTAACTTTAACTGCACTCCCGTCTAGCCAGGTAAGGAAGCTGCCCTTTGCAGAGTTCCCTCAGGTTCCTTAACATTGCTTCTCCTCCTGCAGAGGCCAGCAGAGTGCCTACTCACCACAAGAGTGTTTCTCGCACGTTTCACTGATATACCTTTAATGGCAGAAGACATGTTGAAGCCCCCTGAGTCCTCTTAGGAAGCAGCCTCCACCTCCCATCCCTCTACAAGCACAACGTTTCTTTACATCTGCTTTAAAATTAAAATTCATGAACCCTTGCATTGTACACAATCATATATGAGTGTTTATCTTAACGTAAAAATTATGATTTTCCCCAAGTCTTCCAGCTCACGCAATACTCTGGTAAGATGTGCAGCTTCCCGTTGCCTCAATGAGAGGTCTAAGGCCGACATTCCCAACATTGAGTACATAAAAATAGGGCTGGACAAGTAGTTCCAAGAGAAGGCCACCTCCCAACCAGGCCAGCTGAGCTTCAGAGGACAGAGATGGAGGGGCTGGGGTTTCAGCTTGTAGCGTTATTCCCTGGCAAGGCTCTTGACAACTTGCAAAACATCTTCACACCATGAACACCCTCTCACTTGAGGTCACAATGAAATGGAAGGGCAGGGAAGGCAAGAATTGTTATCCCATTTTACAGAGAGGTTCTGGGCTCTCTGATGCTCCACAGTTAGAAAATAATGAGTTAGAGCTAAAAAGCCCTTTCTAAATTTTCCCAGTACGTAAAGTTATTGGGACAGCTAGTCAATCAGTGCTACTGAGGCAGGAATTCTACCCTACACAGAGCACACATGGAACTCACTTGGAGACAGCTCAAGCCTCTGTCTTCCTGAGAATAAGACCTATCCCCCTACCCAAAACATATCCCCCACCCCCCTCCATACACACACCAGCCCCTGGGCTTGCAAACTGATGCTTCAAGACTAAAGTCCTCAGGAGCCCTTCTCTGACCCCTTCCAAAAACCAACAATTCTTGCTATAAACCCATGCCAGTCAAGAGGACCCCAACAAGTACCCAGAGATGGAAAGCCTGCCTTCTAGCCATAGGGCACTGAAGGCAGCTTTCTGAGTACACTGAAGAGGAATCTAGAGAAAGAAGTTTTTTAAACAGTTCTTCACCTCCTCCACCGACTGTGCTTTCCTGGCCTACTTGGCATTCCCTGCCTACAGAGAGAGCAGCTCCTAGTTACAGCACTCAACTGAAAATGACAGTGAGTGCAGTGGACACAGCTCTTCTGCAAAGCCCCCTTTCAGGGGAGAGCGTGGATGGCAGAGCAGGGCATGAGGTCACCTGCTGGATTGCTGCCCTCAGGCTGCTGGGCAGCATCCTCCACGTGGGTCCTCTAAGAAGAGCGCTCTAGGGAAAATGTGCCTTTCTGTAGGAACTGGTAACCCAGGGACTCTCTCCCTGCGGCTCCCACACTGGGGCCCCTGCCTAAAGGATGCTGTTGCTCACCCTTGGGCAGACAGTGCCCCAGGAGAGGCCACACACTGGAGGCTTTTCCTTGGCAGAGGTCAGCTGTGCCACACACCACTGTGAGATTCAGTTTCTTCATCTTCAAAATAAAATAAAATCATTGGATCCATTTAGCCTTCCTTGCATCATGGAGATGGAGAATCACTTCCCCAAATTCATCTCCAAAGGTGATTAGATGCTCTGACCCCAGGCAAGAGGAAAGAGATATAAACCAATGCCCATAAATGGCCATAATCCTCATGGAATAAGTGGATCATTTCAATACAAGTGGAAAAGGCCATGATGGCAATCAGGCTCAGATGCCATGGAGGGAGAGGAGGGCCCATGGCCCATAGTCCCCTGGGGAGATGGTCCAGGGCAGAATGCCACCCACTCTGCTCTCCACCTCTGTAGATGCAAGGATGAGCTTGAACTAACTCTGTGGCCAAGAGGGCGAGGCATGTAAATGGAGCACAAGAAATGGAAGAGGTGACAACCGTTGCCACTAGAGATGGCACATACCCTCCATGACCACTTGGGGACTCAGGTCTGGTGTCACCAGAGTGGCTTTCAAAAGAAGCAAGAAGTCTGGGCTTATATGTGAAATTTCCCAGTTTTTAAAGGTGGGCAACATGTTCCATTGAAATAACAAAATCACCTAGCCAACTTTTCATGGACCAAACCAAACTCACTCTCTCCATGTGCCTGTGATTGTGGGAAAGTGGACTTCCTGGGTGCTCGGGGATCCAGGGAGGGAGGGACAATTCCACAGCCCCAATGCCACGAGCAGAAAATGCCTGGGCTGGGGAAGCCAGCATGTGATAAATGTGGCCTTTTCGGAGCGGAATTCAGGGGAGAATAAGTCAGCAGGTGGGTCAAAGTGCTCTGAAATCTGGCTAGAAAGCTCTAGCCTGAAACAAAAAGCTGTCAGAGCCTCCCCTCCTCCTCACGCCTCCTCCTTGCCACCAGGGCCTGTCTCTGCAGGCCAGCAGCTGCGCCAGGATGACTTGCAGGTTTTGCTGGCAGAGCAAGCTCCCTCCTGGCTGGGGCAGAGAGCAGTTCCTCTGGCCACTGCCCGTCATGCCATAGCTGCTGGACCTCTCAAGTGACTGCCTGGTATCTGGAGTCTGGGGTCTAACTAGAAGTGGGACTGTGAGGTCAGGCCCAATTCAGCTTGACTGGTCTAGCTCTCCCAGTCCTTAGCATTCATTTTCCCTCCCCTACCAGATGAATCTCCTTTCCAGGCTCTGCTTCCCCAGCAATTCCCAGACAGAGACACCGTCCATCTCAGACACTGGATATTGGCTAATTGATTGGGTTTTTGCTGCTCTTGCTCCAAAGTCAATTGAGAAAGTCCTCAGACACCACTTTGAAGGAGAAAGATGACTCAGGTGGGATAATTTCTAGTTGTCTTAAACTCCACTCTTGTAGAACTGGAAGAGACTTTGTAACACACCCCCAACCCCTGCCTTTGCACAGGGGCCCCGTGAAAACATCCAGAGAACCAGGAATCTACCAGGTTTCCCAAACCTTGGAAGAAAGGTCCCCTGCTTGTCACCTCCCCCTAGGGAGAAAAGTAGAGCATCCTAAGGGGAGAGGTCTCTACCCCTGACCACAACCAAAAGGGAGACCTTTCTCTTTCCCTTTGTTTAACTGACAAAAATGTTTTCCTATTTTTGAAATGTGAGAACAAGAAAGCCATTTCGCTGAAAATAAAACAGACTCACAAGCCAAGGATTAGGCCACCCTTAAGAAGGCTTTGTTGATTCTCCAAAATATTCCACAAAGTGTTCATGTAAACAATGACTACTAAGTTAAATGTTACAAAAAAATAAAGATTCTAGTACACTGTTCCTTCCTCAAGTCTTTCTGAATCTGCAAACTTAGACTTTTGCCATGAAGTTTATCCTGCAGGTTTTAAACAAATTTTACTTAAGACACTTCAGCAGAACATTCATCCCACAAATAAAGAGTTTTAATACACAATAGTGGATGGTTTAAACCACCTGATTTACCTCTCCTATAATCACTTGTGGTAATGAAGTTAATAAGATAAAGGCACTGCCGTTTTCCATTAAATTGTATTGCTCTCAGAAGAAATCAAAACTTTAATATTAAAAAAATCCATTTCAAATCTTGTACATTAAGAGATGTAGTCTGGAATACTGCCTCCATTTTGCTTGACCCATAAACAGACTTCAGAAAATCACATCATTAAACCTCTCTAAGTGAGTTTTAGTAAAATGAAGTTAAATAATAGTCTTTATGAATATCCAGAGAACTGTGCACTTATAATACACACACCTCTTTATATATTATACTTTAATATTAATCTCTCTCTCCTCTGTCTCTCATGCTCTCACTCTCTCTTTCTTTCATAATCCTTGCTCACACTCATCTCTTGGGAATATGTGAGAATCAGAGGGGCTGATGTACTTGGCAATGATCTGGAGACCATCAAGCATTAGAAGAAGAAGAGGACACCCATCATTACAGAGCAGGTGGCCTCACACGCCCACACCTGTCAGAATTGGGACTGGGAAGAGGCAGTGGGACGGCATTGAGAGAAGAGGCTGGAAGGAGGCAGGTTCCACCCCGCACCAGCCGTGCTGCTTAGGCAATTATTTGACTCCTCTGTCCCAAGTTTATCTGCCTGTAAAGTGGGCACAATAACCATTGCTTCACAGGATAAATGCCAACAGGGTGTGCTAACTATGCAAATACATGACGGCCGCCTCCTACAGCTGCCCACACCTCTCTCCTCCCCACCTACCTGCTGGCTTTAGTCCTTTCTTGCGCTCTCAGTCTCTTCCTTCCTGCTGCTGTCTGCCCAGCCCCCTGATCACCCCCCTGCCTGCTCATCCTGTGTGAGGGCATTTTGGGGCCAGATGCCATGCAAGATGACACGGAGGAGGCAAAGCAGAGCTGGTCCTCAAGGGTCCACCCTGGGGTCCTGGTTCCAGGCCTTCTCATCTTCCATTCTCCCCTTCTCTGTTCATAGACCACTCTTTTGCCCTCTTTGTTAAGGTGCTTAACCTTCTGAAGCCTCAATTTACTTGTGTGTAATGAAAAGAAAAGAAATAACAGGTTTAAGAAACCAGACAGCAGGGTGAGGATAGAGGTGAGAGCCTTCACTGCTGGAAGCATCTTTTCTTGGCTCTGAGCATCAAAGCAATGCACCCAGGGTCACAAAGACAGAAGGTGGCAGCCAGGATTTTAGCCCAAGCAGCCTGACACGAAAGCCTTGTCTCCCTCTCAGTGCAGCTGCATAGGGGGCTAGACCCCAATCTTCTCCATATTCTCCCCTGATGTCCAATCTAAGCACAAGCAAGGGGCTTGCTATGGACCCACAGCTTCAGACAAGCCCCAGCCACACCCACCTGCACTGAATGGCCTTCCCTTCCTGCCACTTTGATGCAGAGATAGGAGGTGTGCCAACACAGCGCTGCCCCCAGTGGAGAGGGCGTGGAGGGTGGAGCTGATGCTCGCCTCTCAGGACTGCTTTCCCAGCCCCAATATCTAGGTCACCCTCCTAATCCCCAGTGTGATGACTCACCACTTGCCTCTGTCACAGCCTGATAAAGAACTCGAGCCATTAAGAAATGGAACAAATTACTAAATGGGAGGCACAAGAGAAACCCAGGATTAAATTAGTTCATTATTCATAAATCATAAATGACGCTCCCTCTCACTGACGCTTGTCTCTGTCTACCTACTGGTCTTGCAAGAGCGACAGACTTCCATAGGCAGGAGATTAGCAACTCAGGAGGCCCATTCTGAGGACCCCGGGGGTGGCAGCCACCTTTAGGCACAAGAGCTAGGCTGGTCTCTGCCCCTGTGGCCTCTGGGCTGCTTTCTGGACTGCAGCGTCTTGGAACTGAGTGGCCAGGTTTGTAGGGCGATACAGCACCTGCTGTGTCATGGGAAGGTTCTGATACCTGAGGTGTCTAGTAGGGTTGAGACACAGTTGTGTGAGCTGGGTTGCCTCTATGAAGTATGCCACCTCTGTGCACTGGGTCACCTCTGCGGATATGTCACCTTGGAGGATCATATCACCTTTGTGAAGCATACCACCTCTGTGGAGTATGGCATCACCTCTGTGGCCTGTGTCACCTCTGTGGAGTATGTCACCTCTATGGGCCATGTCACCTCTGTGGGCCAGGTCACCCCTGTGACCTGTGTCACCTCTGTAACACACTCTGTGGAGTGTGTCACCTGTGTGGGCCAGGTCACCTCTGTGGCTTGTGTCACCTCTGTGGAGCATGTCACCTCTGTGGGCCAGGTCACCTCTGTGGCTTGTGTCACCTTTGTGGCTTGTGTCACCTCTATGGAGCATGTCACCTCTGTGGGCCGTGTCCCCTTTGTGAGCTATGTTACCCGTGGGGGGGTGTCACCTCCTCAGAGCACATGACATTTCAAGGCATATGTCATTCCTGGAATGTACCTTCTTTCCGACTGGCGTGTCTCATGACTGAGGGTTCCTTGATGCTTTTCTGTCCTGGCTGGAAACAGGAGCAGCCCGGGCCCCTTGGAATGGAGCCAGGACGGAGAGGGACCAGCTAACCCAGTGCCAAGGACACCAGGGCGTCTGCTCTCCAGCCCGGAAGGAGATCCCGCCCCTTTCTCAGCCAGACCCCGCCCTGCAGGTCTGCGAGCCTCCACCAAGGAAGGGGGAAGGAACCGGGGCGGGGTGTCAGGGAGCCCGAGAGGCAGAGCCCGGGAGGAGGCCTGAGTAGGCTGGGGAGGGAGTGAACCCTACCAGGATTGTGGAAAGAGACACGAGAGAGGGAGAGAAGAGAGAGGGAGGGAGGGAGGGAGGGAGAGAGAGAGAGAGAGAGAGAGAGAGAGAGAGAGAGAGAGGAGCCGCCCCCTGCTGGTCACAACTGGGAAAGGCGCTGCAGTCCGGGCACGGTGCCAAGGAAGGAGGACCTGCAGTGGATCCCGACGGACATCTCTTTGCTGCTCTTAGTGTCACCCCAGCTGCATGCATGACTCCTAAGCTATGGGTCAGGGAGTCCCGAACAAACAGCAGTGTTATTCTGGAGCTACTTACATGAGGGTGTTTTCCTAACTGGAGCTTACTGGGATTGTGCAAGTGGCAGGGACTACTGTCTAGGTCACCCAACATCTTTTCTGTAGTCTGAGGAGCCAGTTGCATTTGAAGGGTGAGCTTAGGCTAAAACTGAGGTGAAGGGAGGTGAAAAGGTGACCAAACAGCTGGGTGGTGCAGAGTGCCTGACAGCAGGAGGTGGGCACAGGTTCTTACGTAACACAGTGCCATATGCTAACAGCCTGCCATGTGCCCGCTGTACCCAGGGTCTCTGAACCTAGCAGTGTCCCTGTGCACATCTCACAGGTGAGGAAATTGAGGTCTAGTAAATGAAGAGTGTCTACGCCAGGATTTTAATCCAGGTCTGAAGAACTTCAAAGTCCATGTTTTATTCATGTCACTTCTGAATTTGGACCCATTAGCAGGGCCAATGTGCTGGCATCTTAGCAGCAGCTAAAGCAGGCATCTGCAGCCCCTTCTTGGTCTTGCCACACAGTCCTGGCTACTCTGACATTCTAATTGGGAGGAAGGTCAGATTTTTCCATTCTCCGTATCCAAATTCATCTTGTCCTCTTTGATTCTTGGATTTGATCACTTCCCACCCCACCTCTTACTTAACTGTTCCCTGGGCAAAATTCCAGCCTTAGCCAAAAGGGCACTGTTCCTACTGAAGTCAGAAGTCAGAGCCTCCTCCCTTCAGGCTCTCCAAGCTCCATCACAGCCAGTTCCTGGACTCAGCCCGCTGCTGACATGCACAGACAGTGCCCTGGCCCGTCACTGAGGCTCCCTGGGATCCCACAACCCATCTGACTCGACACTGATTTTTACAGCTTTGCAAATAGTTGCCTTAGTTCCCTTTCCCTGAATGCATTATAAAGTTAAAGGGAGAAAAAGAAGTCTTTAAAAAAATCCCCCAGCTATCTTAATTAACATGCAGAATGCTTTTCTGGCAGTGCACAGGCTGTGATAAAATGGGAAGCTTCTTAACACAACATATATTTAATCTGTGGCATTCGCTTCCACATGAAATTCAATCAGATATTTTAAGGGAGTTAACAAGGGCTCTCAGATCGAACTGTGAATAAATGCAGGTGTGATAAATACACTCAAGCTACTGAGATGTTTTATCAAATGATAAAGGTGTTGAATGGGGTGGGGTTGAAGGACAAACCTTAATTCGAATTCTGTACATTGTCAAAGAGGGCATGAGAATTTATTAGACAATGCCAGGGTGATCTAATGACCTATTGCCTCTGAAAAATCCATGAAACTTTGCTCATTTGTTCTGTTTTTCCAGGAATCTTTAATTCAAGTCTGCTGTATGCCAGGCACTGGGGAGGCAGTGACCGACCAATAATGCAGTTCCCGTCTCTGCCCTCAGCCCAAGCTCTCCCTGATGAAACTCACAATCTAATAGGGAAAGGTCGCTGATAAACAGGTGAACAAATGCAAATGATAATTTCCAGTTGGGTTAAGTAACAGAGTAAATGAGAGGTGTTCAGATAAGACATCTGTAAGGAGTTGATAGTGGAAGTGAGACCTGAAGGATGAGGAAGGGCCTGCCATGCACCAAGGAAGAGCCTGTTGAGGCTTCTGAGACCACAGAGCCCTGGGCATTTGGGGAACCAGAAAAGAGCCAGGACTTGGTGAGTAGGCAAGCACTATGGACCAGCATTGGGTTGCATAGGTAAGCCTAACAACTTATCCTTTCTTTTTTCAAATTAAAGGTTTCATCTGCTACAAATCTGTGGGGAAAGGATGGTTGTTTGGCTGCTGGTGTGAGAATAGTTCCCTACAGGGGGAGAATAAAGCCACAACTTCCATCACATGCAAATGTGAACACCCGACAGATCCAATACCTCGCTGTGTGAAAGCCAACAGAAAGAGTTAACAGGAAGAAAAGGAGGCGAATATCTTTGTTTTGCTGGGATGAGAAGGGTATCTTAACATAAATCAAAAACATAACCCTCAGATGGAAACTGGGTGAATCTGACTACATCAGAATTAAGAATTTTTTTAAAGAATGCTTTAGTCAAAGAAAACAGCTGGGTGAAGACTTGGAGCAGATTTTGCATTGTCTAAAGCCAAAAGATAATATCTAGAATAAGAATTGGCAACCTGCAGCCTACAGGGACAAATCCAGTTGGTTGGCTGTGTTTGTAAATAAAAATAAAGTTTTATTGGAATACATCCATGACCATTCATTTATGCATTTATATCTGTAGCTGCTTTTGTGATACATCAGCAGAGATGATATGACCTTCAAAGCTTAGAATATTTAATATCTAGCCCTTTACAAAAAACAAAACAAACCAACAAAAAAAAAAAAAAACCTGTGTCAACTCCTGATCTAGACTACAAGGGAAATGGGTAGGAAACTCACCAGAAGAATTGGCAAAAGCTATGAATTGTCAGTTCATTGGACAGGAAATGAGCTGGCTAACTAACACCTGATGGAATGACTAATCTGGCCAGAAACCAGAAGAGTACAAATTGAAGCAATATTGAGATTCTTTTAATGCCTATCAGATCTTCAAAAATTGTAAAAGTAAGTGTGAGGAGTCCCTAGAGAACTAGTAAGGCATTACTGGTAAAGCTGACTTCTGGGTATGTCTGGGAGGATGCCTGTGGAGGAGACTGGTGTGTGAGTCAATGGACTGAGTGGGGAAGATCTGCCCTCATGTGGTCAGGCACCATCCAATCTGCTGGGGGCTGGAATAGAACAAAAAAGCCAGGTACAGGATTTCTTCTTTCTCTCCTAGAGCTGGGGACGCTCTGCTCCTCCTGTCCTTAGACATCAGAATTCCAGATTCTCTGGCCTTGGGACTCCAGGACTTACACTGGAGGCCCCTCAGGTTCTCGGGCCTTTGGCTTTGGGACTCCATGATTTACACCAGCGGCCCCTCGGGTTCTTGGGCCTTTGGCTTTGGACTGCAAACCCTTGGTTTTGAGGCCTTTGAACTTGGACTGAGCCGCACTACTGGCTTCCCCGGTTCTCCAGGTTACAGATGATCTATCATCGGACTTCACAGCCTCTGTGATCATATGAGCCAGTTCCCCTATAAATCCCCTCTCGCATATCTATATGTATATCACATTGGCTCTGTCTCTCTGGAGACCCTAATACAGAAAGTAATACCAAGTGCTGGTTAATATAAGAAAAAATAGGAATCCTGAAGCTATCAGTAAGAGTGAAAATGTGTCTAGCCATTCTGAAGAGCATCTTGCAGTATTTGTTGGTTGAGCAACATGAAATTGCCAATATTCACCCTGAGAAGGATTCCCTGGGAAGGCCTCCCGTGCCCTGCTCCCCACCCCACTCCACTGGACAATAAAGTCAGGCGTGAGCATTGTTGACTGTGCACCCTGCATGGAGCTCGCCCCTCCTTCATTTCCAGGAGGGTGCTATTGTTCCCTGTCCCTTTCACAAAGAGCAGTGTATTGGGAAGGGAAGCAGATTCCAGCCCAGCTCCAGGGCTGGGCCAGATTGGGTCAGAAATGGGCATGTGGCCAAATTTAGGTTCCAGTGATTGAAGGTAAATTTGTCAGCAGCTTTTTGGGAAGTTTTCTTTATTCTCCCAGAAGAGCTTCCAGAATCAGTTCTGTCTGTCTTCTCTTGAACACGAGCTGTGGATGAGATGGCTTTGGTGTTCTGAGCCCCACATTTGCTTGGACAGAAGACAATGCCAATACCTGGAAGAGGGCAAAGCAAAAAGAACCAAGCGGGGTGGGGGGAAGCAGAGCTAAGATATAGACTAGGTTAACCTCGACTCTTACTCAATCCCTGGGTTCCAGCTGAGTGATCCAGAATGATTTAAGCTGGCTCGTGTTAGATTTTCTCACTTGCAAGGAAGGTACCCTAACTGAGAGAAACCCTTTGAGAGCTGTAGAGATTTGAGTGTCAAGGGAATCTGTGCCTCACCTCCAAGTGAAGGTTGCAAGCTTCTCAGAGAAGAACCCCCCTCCCACACCTGCAGCCCTCCCCACACACACATACGTGCTGGCCTGGTGAGAGTGTGCAGGGGAGAAACAGCTAAGGGCACATCTATGCAGTGAGGACTCATAGCCTCCGAGTTCCCTGCATCCCCTGCCCCCTGGGGTGGGACAGTGCCTAAGCACCCTAAAATGGAGATTAAGGCAGAGATGCTTGTGGAAGTCATTTATCCAGGAGGTGCTCTAGGAGAACCACCACAAAAGTGAGGGAAGCAAGGAAGGTCAGTGGAAGGAGCCAGGATGCGGTCCCAGCTGGAGTCTGGTTGCAGCCTGATCACACAAGGAGCTCGGGAACACGAATTGCACCACCGAATGGCTCCCATCTGAAGGCAAGGGGGTCTGGCCTTTTGTAGGTTTTCATCAGTCCATCATTGGCTTTATGCTGCGCAAGGGAAAGACCTAAATGCCCCCTTCCCAGATGCAGTGCCACCCATTGGCCAAGGGCAATTCTTGAGGCAAACAGGTGTGACCTCTTAGGCTTTCCACATTCAAGCTGCTGGGGCAACAGTGCACGGTCCGGAAGAAAGGGTTTGGGCCACTAACTGTATCCAGTGCAGTCAGTATGGCCAAATATCCCTCCTTCCTCCTGAGAAGGCACGAAGGAAATGACAAGAGGAACTGGTGGCCAAGACAAGAGTAACACAGCAGTGGATGCTAGGAAGACCAGAGGCTATGGAGGGACAGGATGTCACGGCAGATGACAGTGTGGCAGAAAGCCACTGTGCCTTGCCACAATAAGAGGGTGTCATCCCAGTTGATACCAGTTGGACAGATAATCAGGAACCAGATATACCCCCTAATCACCACACTACATACCCTCCGCCGCTGGCATTTTAGCCTAGGGACAAGGGGGAAGAGAAAAAGCCTTGAACTGACTAAAATTCAGTTTTCCACCACCAGGCAGAATGGGACTCCAGGATAGAAACCAAATTCAGCTAAAGAAAAAGTTACATTGGCTTGCCTTCTCACTGATTTGCAATCACCACATGTGCTCCTACTAAAACATAAAAGAATGTCATTAACAGGAAAAGGCTGTTAGCAAGTTCATTAATCATGATCATTTTCACACTTCCATGGTCAACTACAATTCTGATGGTTTAGACTGAGGCCTCCCACTTAATTACATTGTTTAGCAATTAACAGTTCATCCCCTACCATAGGTCTCCCCTGGCTTTCAGAAAAAGATAAAGTGCTGGAGTTTCACAAGTGTTCTTTGCAGGAGTGCCCCTTACTTGGGCAAAGGGCCATGACTGGTGTTACCAGGACAATCATTTGTTGCTGAGGGAGCAGGTTCATTTTCAATGAAGTTACTAATGACTTGGCCTTATCTGTGAATCCCAAGTTGGTTGAGAGCATTGGTGACATACAGGTCCCTCACAGGGCAGCCAGGTGACCCTAGAATACAACTTCTCTTAACCACAGTCTTCTCATCTGTCATCTGTAAATGGGACTAACAATAGAAACCTGGTCAAAAACTTCAATGACACATTTCAGGTAAAATGCCTGGGAAAAGGTCTGGCATGTAGCACTCAAATTGGGTATTAATATGTTACATCTTAAACTTTTTAAAACTTTATTGAGCACCCGTACAGAAAAGCGCATATATAATCGTGCACTTGGTAAATTTCCAAAACATGACACACCTTTGTAACCAGCACCCAGATGAAGAAAGGGAACATCACCAGGGCCCCAGAAGCGCTTTCTCATGCCCGCTTCTGGTTAGTACTATCCCAGTGTAACAATTCCACTGGTTTCCAAGAGCATAGACTACTTCTGCCTAGTTTTGTATTGATATAAATAGACTGTGCATACTCTTTTGTGTCTGGCTTCTTTCACTCAACATTATGTTTGTGAGATTTATTCATGGTGCATATAGTTGTGCTTCATTCATGTTCATTGTTGTAAACGGTTCCATTGTGCAAATATACCTCAATTTATTTATTCATTCTTCAGCTTTATGGGTTTGGGGGTGGTTTTAACAAGGTGATTATGAATAAAGCTGCTCTGAACATTCTTGCCTAAATCTTTTCTTCTAATTTAAACTTTTTATTTTGAGGTAATTATAGATCCACATGCAACTGTAAGACATAATACAGAGAGACCTGGTGTACTCTTTATCTGGGTTCCCTCAATGGTAACACCTTGCAAAACTGTAGTAAAATATAACAAGCAAGAGACTGGCATTGATACAAACTATAGCTCTTGTTCAGATTTCCCCAGTTGAACATGTCCTGGGTATTGTCTCTCTTCCTCTCTGTCTCTCTGTCTCTCTCTCTCTCTCTCTCTCTCTCTCTCTCACTCTGTGTATGAGTGTGTGTGTGTGTGTGTGTGTGTGTTTGTGTGTGTGTGTGTGAGTTCTATTTATTTATTTATCTGAAACAGGGTCTTGCTCTGTTGTCCAGGTTGTAATACTGTGGTGCAATCAAGGCTCACTGCAGCCTCAACCTCATGGTGTCAAGTGATCCTTGTATCTCAGCCTCCCTAGTAGCTAAGGCTGAGACCACACCCAGCTAATTTTTGTGAGGTGTTTGTTTTTTTTTTTCCAGAGATGGGGTTTCACCATGTTGCCCAGGCTAGTCTCGAACTCCTGGATTCAAGCAATCCTCCCTGTCTTGGCCTCCCAAGTGCTAGGATTACAGGCTTGAGCTACCACGCCTGGCCAAGTTCTAGATTTTTATCACCTATGGAGGTTCATGTATCTGCCACTACAGTCGAGATAGCAAATGGTTCCATCACCAACAGCAGTGAGGAACACACTTGAAAAAGGATTGGCCAATACCTTGATTGCAATGCTGTGAGAGGCCCTGAGCCAGAACCATGCAGGGAAGCCACCCTGGATTCCTGACCCTCAGAAACTGTGTGAGATAATCATTTTTTGTTCTAAGCTGCCAAGTAGTGATATATTTTGTTACACAGAAATAGATAACTAATATAGATACCTATATCAGACACTTGATTAAAATATAGACCCCTGAGCTTACCCCAGACCTAGACTCTGACTTCATAAACTCTCCCAGGCTGTTATCAAGTGCATTCTTTGTTTGAATTACCAACTTCACACGATTTACCTCACCTCTCTAACCCTCAATGCCACGCCTGAAAAAACGGGTATAATCATACCTCGTAAGCTATGAGAGCTTTGGCGTTTGTTGTGTGTTTTATTTGTTGTTGTTGTTGTTTTGACTCTGGGTTTAAGATAATGCACATATAGCCCAGGCGCTGGCCCTCACGGTGCCCTGCCCACTTCCCCTCACCCTCATCATCTCAGTGCCTGCCTGCTGGGGTAGTTGGTGACTGCAGGCACCCACAATGCTCTGTCTGAGAACTTTCTCTTTCTGCTAGAACCCAGTTTGCTGCCTCAGTAGTAAGCCTGAGGTGCTGGGTATTTAACACCCTCCCAGTCCCCCATAGTAATGACTGACAGGGCTGGGATGTAAACACTTGATCTTGAGTGGCACATTCTACACTGGCTCCCAGAATTCTCCAGCAGCATTAAGGTCATCACCTACAGTGGTAGCTTGCTTCATAATACACCATTTATTGGCTCACCCCGCTTCTGTAGGTCACTTCCCCACTTCCCTAAGGTACTACTTTCATTTTGTTGATATAATAAACCACTTACACCAATATACTTACCTCAGGGTTGGCTTCACAAGGACCCAAACTAAGACAAGTACCTAGTGGTGTCAGCACATAGTATGTGCTCAGCTAACACCTTTGACTCTATATATGTGTGTGCGTATACATATATATATATACATATATATATATATACACGCACACACACACACATGTTGCATGTTTATTTAGTGAAGGACACAGAAAGAAATTCTTAACTAATATGAAAGAGTGAGGAGGTATCTACAGCACCAAAAATCCAAGGATGACTATCCAAACTGTCAAGTATATGTCTACTGTAAATCAACAATGACAAAAATTCAACAGGAAATAAATAGAAAGTGGTTATCAGGCAATGCACAGAAGGGACCAAATGTCCAACAAGTATGGGAAGAGAAGTTCTAGATCAGCAGTGATCTGAGGTATTGAAATTCAAACGAGATGTGCTTTTATATCCACAGGAAGGGCAAAAGTTAGAAATATGGGTAAGTGAGGACCCTCTACTGCTGGGAGGTGTAAGGTGGAACCACTTCTCTGGAGATCTTTCTGCCAACATTAAACACAATTCAGAATCCATTGATTGGCTTCATAGCAAACCCACCCCGGGCACATCAGTCCCATGGAAATTCTCACAAAGTACCAGGAGGTTTATTGCACTGTTTTACGTTGGGGAGTTGGGGGCAGTCTGGTATCTTTCAGTAGGGAAATAGATAAGTAAACTGTGACAATGCACTTAGAAGCAAAAACAGAATCTATAGAGCAACATGTGGAGTGGAAAAGTAGGAACCAGAATGAGATTTGTAAAATTCCATTATGTAAATTAAAAACAGACACAAGGCAGATGTATGTATTTTGCAAGATGATATACATATGTAAATACAAACACATTTGAAAGGGCAGCTGGGGGTGGGATGGGGTGGGGAGTAAGCATCAAGCTTTTAAAAACAGACTTAAATGAGAAAAATAGCATTTTAAAACATTAGATGATAACATAGAAGAGTACCTTTATGACCATGGGGTAGGGAAAGATTTTTTAATTAAGACATGCAAAACACAAACCTTAAAGAAAAAATGGATAAATCTGGCCATACTAGAATTTAAAGCCCTTTGTGCAATAAACACTATGTTAAAAAACGAAAAGGTAAGCCACAAACTGGGAGAAGGTATTTGAAGAGGATGTAACTGAAAATGGATTGGTATAAAGAATACATAGAGAATTCCTCCAAATAATGGCTAATATTTATTGAATACTTACAAAGGGCCAGGCATTGTTGAAGCCATTTCACAAGAATGGAATAATACAAAGCAAAGAGGAAAATAAAAATTGGCAAAGGCTATGCACAAGCAATTTGTGAGTTACTTGTTGTCACATTGTGTCTTAATGTAGCACATAGAAATGGGTTCCCTCTTTGGTTGACCCCTTTGTAGCTATACTATAGACTTCAAGAGGCAACATGACTTAGCGGGTAAGAGCATTGCTAGCTTTCAAGAGCCTAGATCTCGATCCAACATCTGACCCACTCTGACCCTCTGTCTCCTCTTCAGTAGAAAGAATATACATCTATGTGTGGTAGGAAGTGCTTAGCACAGTATTTAACACAGAGCAAACAGCTACTAAATGTCAACCATCTTGATGATGCAAAATAATAGTAGCACACATGTAGTAAGGACCTAGTCCTAAGCGTTTTAAATATGTATATTCTCATTTAATGCCCACGGCAGCTTTCTGGGGTAGTTCCTGCTTTTGTTCTCATTTTACAGGTAAGGAAGTGGAATCTAAGGGAGGTTAGGAGGCCACCCAGGTCATACAGTGGGCTCTAAAGCCAGGCTTACACTCTGAACCACCATGTGGCACCCCCTTCTGTCATGAGCATGAGCATGGGGGTGTTACTCTTTCTCCTTAACATGAAAAGTATCTGGAACTTTAAAAATGTTGTTTATGAAGCCGAATGTGTTTCTGAATGAACACCTCTCAGACTTTAACATGTAAGTAAATAATGGGGATTAAGTAGGAGCAGATCTTGTTAAAATGCATATTCTGATGCAGCAGGTCTCAGGCGAAGCCCAAGAATGTGAATTTCTTCCGATCCCCTGGGGAGACTCTGAGGCTACTGGTCCTCCCACTCACTGGGAGTTCTAGTTCTATGATTCCTCAGCTAGTTGTGACACCTGCTCCTGCGTTCATTTTCTTTGCAGGGTAATCAGAATGCTTTGCATTTGTACCTGTGGACAATAGGGGGTTCTACAAGCTTTAAAAGATGGCATGCGTCATCAGCACACATTCAACCAAGGCCAGGATTCAGCACATCCAACAGTGGGTGAACTGCCTCTGCACCTCTGTGACTCATTGTTTTCCACACAAGAGTGCTCGGGATGACACTGGCCTGGACTATTCCAGGCATTGGTTAGGTGGCAGCTGATTTACAGGAAGAACGATGTGGCTCCAGAGAGTCACGGTTTGTTCACCAGCCACGGAGCTCCTGCTACAAGCCAGACCCACAACAGTCTCTAGGAGGCGAGGATGAGGGTGAAGCGCTGCAGTCCCTGCGCTCAGGAGTTTGAAGCATTTATGGCCATGCCTTTGGTGGAGGGGGTGGAGAAAACCTGGAAGGTCAGGCTGGCCGGCGTTGGCCCTAGTCAGAGGTTACAAGGATCAGGAGCCCTCTCACAGGTCAGGGAGGGGAGTTTATGGGAAGGAAGGAGTTGCCCAGGAAAAACAGCAGGAGCAGGAGCGGCAGCTCCACCACAACAGGGAGAAAAGGCACTCAGAAAGCCAGCTGGTGCTCTTCCCTCCTCCCTCCTTCCCTGGACCTCCTATCCTGCTGCCTCACCACATCCAGGCCTCTGCAACAAAGCTCCTGACTTCACACCAGCCATCAGCGACAAAATCTGCCTCCTTGGTTTCCGTTGTTGAAGGCAAAGGCTGAGTGATTTATTTTTGTTCCGTGGGCAAGGCAACTTCTTTGGAAGTGGCCGAGGCAGACCCGGCCAGGAAACCTGTGCACTCATTCCACTTCCGTGTCTGCCAGGAACACACATGCTTCTTCTCACTGCACATTTTTAAAGGACCATGCATTTATCAAGATCTAAAAGTGCAAACATACACTTACCCGTGAGAGACACCCACAGTCACAGCTGTGTGACTACACCCAGAGATGACCTTGTTAACCATTTTTCTCAGAGTCCACAACCTCCAGTGGAATCTGTTTCTCTCTGGCTCTGTAACAGTCAAGGCTGGCGTTTCCTCCTCATAATTTTACAACCTAAGAATTGTAACAACAGTCCTCACTAACACACCCTAAATACAGTAATGCAATACAAGCAAGGCAATTCAAAAACACTCTCCATTTGGAAAGGGGAGAGGTAGATAAATCTCCAGAATAGCACTTCAGTCCAGAGCAAACTTTATCCAACGTTACACAGCAGCATGAGCCCCCTTTCACAGCTGCTACTGAAGGGGAGGATTCTGGATAATCAGGAAGATGGTGGGACCAAAGAATTCCACAAGCTCGCTGTTGACTTGCCTCCCTGGCACAGAATGAGTTCTTTGGTCAGCAAACCTGGCTTCCAGATAGGTAGGGCCGATGTCTTCGTTTCTTTTTTTTTTTTTTTTTTTTGTCTTGGTTCTTTTTACGGTGTTCCTATTAGTGTTTACTAAGACACAGTCTCTGCCTACAATGAACTGTGGTACACTGAGAAAATATCATTGGCAAAAGATGGAGAAAGTTCAGAGTCTCTGCACTTGTTCAGAATGCAGAGAAGAAGGAGAATGGCTGAGATATGAGCTGGTTGGTGAACAGATGCTGTCAATTGGAGGAAGGGACTAGCGTCGACTGCAGAGCTGGTGACATATCAAGCTTTTTTACACTTCTAGGGGACCAAGTGAGGCAGAAGCAGTCATTATTCTTTTCCTTGTACCTGTCTCCTTCGGGACAGGCGCATTTGGCTGAACACAAATAGGAATCATTTGCAGAAGAACTCTAAGAGAGTAAGGAGTCCAAAAACCTTTGACCTCAGATAATGACTGTCACGTAAGTTGTAAGAACTGAACTTTGACCTAGGATTATGACACTCATGTAAGATGTAAGAACTGAGAATCATTGCAAAGAGGCTGCAAGATCTCAGATCGGCAGGACGGTACGCTGTCACCTCTAAATGCAAAGAACTGAGGCCTAGGTCTCATGAGATAAACATCAGTCATGAGGGCAGTGAGTTGGTGGTGAAAGAGGCAGAGAAAACAGCACCTCTGATAACTGCTGTTTTAAACACTTTTATTAAAGCAACCAAAAAAGAAGAAGAAAGAGCTCACACAGAAAGCTTAACCTCTATTAAATCTTGGAGACAGATAAGAAATAATTATAAAATTTGATATGCACAATTGGGAATGCATCAGTTTATTTTAAGGAGTGAGTGGATTAATTGCACATGACTCAGAATGTGGGCTACAGAGGTAGACAAGACGCCTCTTCCTGACTGTGTGACTTTAAGGAAGCTTCTTAAGAACTCCAACTTCAGTATCCCTGAGGGGAAGTCTTTAAATGGGGATATTTTACCCACCCAGGGTACTGCGAGCATTAAGTAACTGTTGCCTAGCAAGTCTTCGGTAGAATGTATGGCACATAGTACATGTTCAGTAAAAGGTGATTGACATTGCTGTTCCGTGAACTAGACAGGCTTCAAAGGCAAGTTCCAACAATATCTGAGTAGTATCCACATCTTCAAAATGGGCAGCCAGCCTCCCAGTATGGAACCGTTTGAAGGAGCCACACTGGCAGGTAGGAATAGCCATGCTAGAGGGCTCAGGGAGCTGAAAAAGGGCCACCTGCACAGGGAGGGTTTCCTTCCACTTCGGAGCAGGTAAATGGTTTCATCTCCCATCCAGCTCAGGTAGATTGATGATGGCTACCAGGATTTCAGCCCTAACAAGGATGACAAAGCAAGGGTCCTTCAGGATGGAGTAGGGGCCTTTCATGGGGACAGGAGAAAGGTGGGTTGACTCAATAGGCTACAGATCCAGAAGTTAAATTTGTGCCATTGTTCAGCATAATTGTAGTATTATTTAGTGAGAGTTCACCACATCTGAGCAATAATCGTCAGGGTGCTGTATAACGATGTGTCATCTTATTTAATCTTATGCCAGTCCTGTGAAGAAGGTGCATTATAAGACCCATTTTCCATGTGGGTCTCAGGGACTAGGTCAACTGCTTGAGGTCACTTGCAGCAGATTCAGCTACTGCCCAAATGCGTACAACAATTCCCATGTGCTTGCCTTCCGTCACTTTTGCGAACAGCTTCCTCTGACTACCAGGGTCTACTTTGCCTACCTACAAAAGACAGGGGTGCCTGGGAATGTGGGTATGCCAGGGAAGCCCTGAACCTCAGACTGTTGGGTGCAGGGGTATAAATGTTTCTAACTCCCTTGTCTTTGATAGGCACACTTGGGTGTGGTCTCCATTGACCCCAGAGCACCAGTGGAATCAAGTCAAGTGAGAGCCTTTCCTCCTCCTTCCATGGGACTGTGTTCGATGCTGTCCCATTGCACCCCTGCCTGGTCTCCTTCCCTTCCTGGTACCACTCTCCTGTCCCTCTACTCTTTTTCCTAGAAGTATTTTGCAATGAAACACTTTCATGCAAAGGCTTATCTGGTGGTCTGCTTCTGGGCAACCAGACCTGCAAGGTCACTTGGTTCTAAGTGCCAGAGCCTGAGTTCAACTCAGGTTCACAGTGTAAACTGCCTCAAAGAGAACCACCCCACCAGAACCAGTAATAACAAACCTGCAAAGACAGAAGACCTAAATTAGAATTCTCACCAATGCTTGGGAGCTGTGTCCCAGTCAAGGCCTGGCTGTGAACGCTGTGCCTGCTGGTCCCGAAGACTTGAATATCCTGCACGGAAGCCCTACAGACTCTGGTGTGTCCTCTGCCACATGCCAGCATAATCCTGGTGGAGAAAGTCATTGGAATTTTGGAAGCTAGGAAGGCTTTCCTTAGCCTGGTAATTATTTTTCTTCCAAACCTCTATGCAAAGAATGTAAGTTAATTGATTAGTCAACAGCTCTGGGCGTCCTGTCGTTCTCTTTTCTGCAGCCCTTTGAGTCCTTGTGCATCTTTGATGTGTGTGAATTAACATATTCTGCAGCTCCTCCCACTCACGGAGAGAAGGGGAAAAGATACCAGCTGCAGCCCTTGCAGCGGAAACAAAAAGCCTCAGCCTGGGTGGAGGCCAGAGGGAGGAGGAGGGCCTTTCTCCCTCTCTCACCATTTGGGGAAATTTTTCCTAGAATAGGAAAAATAAAATAGTGTTCTTATTCATCAGTAGTTGCAGGTAGAAAAGAACATGCTATAGGGTGTGTCTGAAACGCCACTCACTTGTCTCCCTGGAAATGCTGAAGTCCATGAGTCCCAGGAAGGACCTTCACTCAACACTTCCCAGCCTCCAGCTCTCTTCCAACCTAGCCTCACCCCTGCACAGGGACGTCTTCCTTCTACTTCAAAGCAGGTAAATGGTTTCATCTCCCACCCAGCTCAGGTATATTGATTTTTTATCAATCCAGAGAATTGTTATGGAAAGGTTATGAAGGTTACACCTGGGTGAGATCATCCAGAAATCAGGGGAGAGAAGAGGACGTTCTAGATTTCCTTCAGTAAGAGAAGCACGTAGACTACTTCTTATTTAACTTGGAGGAAGATTTCCCTTGCAGAGCTAAAGCCAGGTTCTAGGTTCCTCTTTGTTCATGCCAACTCAGAAGAAAGCAGCACCCCTCAGAGGGGACAACGGCTTCCTGCCACAGCAGGTACCTCTACAGATTTACTTCACTGGTGGAGGTTCACACCAAGAGCAATGCAAGCAAACTTCAACCAGACAGATCCCTGGTCTTGCCTTGCTTACACATGCTGAGTGCAGTCCTCCCTCGATATTGGCAGGAGATTGGTTTCAGAACCTCCTTCAAAACTACAATCTGCAGATTTTTCCTCACGTCCCTGATAGAAAATGGCATGGTATTGGCAAATACCCTATGCACATCCTTCCCTGTACTTTAAATCATCTCTAAATTACTTATGGTAGTACCTAATCCAATATAAATACTATATAAAGAGTTGTTATACTCTATTGGTTTTTTTATTTACATAGTTTTTTCCAAAATTTTTTTTTTATCCTGGTTGAATTTGTGAATGCAGAGCGCATGGACACAGATGGCCAACTGTATTTTGTTTGCTGTTCCCACTCAACAGAATGGAGCAGAAAGATGAATGCAGCTGCAGTAATGACAGCAGCATTGCAGAGCTCACATCAGCCCTATACCACCTCCTGAGACCTCTTGTTATAGGAGAAGATAAATTCCTGTGCTCTTGCACTACCCTCGCAGGAATGCGTTACACACAGCTAAACACACTCCCAACTAGGACACCTGGAAAACAACAACTCACAGTGTGGAACGGACCCACCCATGTGTCTTGTTTGAGCAGCACAGTGTTTTAAGTAATGATATTTCAGACATGGGAAACTTCATTCAAAATCCAGATTTCTGGCTTCTTTGGAAAAGCTGAAAGGTACAGAAATATAGGGCTTCTACTCCTGTATGGCTCACAGTTCCCCCCACACTCCCTCTAATTAAGGGGAGGCTCATTTGCCTTTTATCATCACACCTGAGCTGATGTTCTCTTGGCCCTCATAGATGTTTGGGTTCATGCCATTTGGGAGTGAGCCCAGGTTTGTTAGTTGGCCACGTTGGCTTAAGTCCTTACTCTGGGTCAGTGGAGTAGCACGCCTCTGAGCCTCTATTTCCTAAAAGATACAACATCTATAAGAAGGGATACTGTGGGCTTAAAGAAGAAAATGCCAAAGTACTTAGTATGTTATCTGCTATTTCAGAGAAACCACGTAGCAGCCCCCAAGAAATATCAGCTCCTTTCCCCTCCTCTGCAGATCTGAGATCAATCTTCTCATGATTCAATAACTCAGGAATATGATGGCTCACATGTGACTTAAACACAGCAGCTGTCCCTTCCAGAGGTGACACTCCCAATTTAGTGACTAAGCTCAGCCTCTGACTGCTGACTTAAAGGAGGGCGCCCCTGCAGGGTCCCCATCACAGACAGTACAGCTGGATTCTGAACAATTCAGTTCAGAGAATATGGGCCTACCATAACCAAAGGATCCATTTTCTGGTCTCCCTCTTGCCCTGTGACATTTCCCTGTGTCCTTGTCCATCACGTTCTTCTAGGGTTGCCAGGTTTCTGCTAATCTGAGGTCTAAGCAGCTCCTTTTCTTCTCTGGGGGATTCTGAACCCAAAAAGAGGGTGCACCTTTCTCTGCCTTCCTCCCCTAAGCCAGGTGAGGGTTCGTTAGGTTGAGATGGGAGAGAAGGGGAGGTAGAGAGTGACAAACAGTGCTTGAGAGGAGGGACCTCTCTCTGTCCTCACCCCTCCAGCTCCCAGCACCACATTGTGACACACCTGAGTCTTCACGGCATCCATTCCAATCCCAAACTCAAAGCCACACCTGACCTCCCCCTGCCCTGTGGCTCCCAGAGCAGGGCTCCCAGGCCAGCGTCTGCTGGAATGAACCCTCCTCCATCCTTACTTTGGCTCCACTTTTCCCTGGCTGCACGGGACATCCCTGACCTCTCCTGCAGGCCGTCAGCCCCCTTAGGCTTCCAGAATAATATTCTTCTCCACAGAAACCTCCTGACAGCTACAAAGACTTATTTGCACTTTTTAGTAGAACCAATAATGCCTTCACACTTGTAATAGCAGAGAATTCCATTGATGTGGCCTAGGGAAACTGCAAACTTCCACTTGGGTATCTTGGGGTGCCTGACCCCTCAATTCACAGTAAGAAAGCCTGACTCTTCTCACAAATTTGCCCTGTGTTCAGAGCATATTCACAAGCATTCTCTTATTTCAGCTTTGCATGGCCCTATGAGGAGGCAGAGCAAGCAGGTATTGTCACTATTCCCCTTTCCCAGATGAGGAAACTGAGGCTTCAGGACCAGTGACTCACTGGAAGCCCTATTTAACATAGCATGGATTTCCCCCGGGGGCCTCCGCAGTGCTAGTTGCCTCTCCCACACCTTCATCTGGTGCACAGGGGTCTTCACTCACACTGTGAACACTGAGCACTATAACCTTCAGGAGACATAGCAGGCCTTTGTCATCCTAAAATGAAATTTTAGGATAACAAAGAAATAAGCAGAGGTTCGGGAGAGGACAGGAACCCTCATGACTGCTTAGAGGGGTGAGTGTGTCTCCCAGAGGCTTCTCTGCTGCCAGCGCTAGCAAGACCAAAATAAATCCAGGATCTCAGGCCCTTCCCCCATCCCAGACTCAGGAGGTGGAGGTGGTTTTGACCAAGGTGCTGATGGGATACAATTCCTCAGAGCTGGCAGAATGTGGGTCCATTTCTCTGAATAACACAGGCAAGGCAATTAGGAGCTATGATCTCTCCATAAGTACTAGAACTGCAGGCAGAGCCTTGCTCGTGCAGGCTCCAGCCCTGTGCAGAAATGGGAAATTGTTGGTCCTTAATAAAGGTTTTGGTAAAAGGCCAGTTACTAAGCAGCCATAAGCTCTGAGAAGTTCTGTGATTTGAACACTACATTCCCAAGGCCCTCAGCACAGCGGCCTTAATGCCTTAACCGTCTGGGAATGCAGCCCAGTAGGGCTCAGCCTCATTTTACCTGGCTCTTACTCAAGATGGAGTTGCTTTGGTTCACATGCCTCTGACAGGATAACAAAGGAAATAAACAGGGGCAGGGGGCACTGTGGAGGTGGCTGCTGACTTGTTAAGGTCAACTCCTACAAAGCTCTGTCTTCACCTCTTGGGCAGAAGGACTTACTTGCCCCACCTTCAGAGGCTCGTTGTCAACTGAGCTCCAGTCATGTGACATACCGGTGAATCTAGTAGGAAAAACAGCACTTGAATATCCCCAGCAACCACTCAGTGTTGGGAGCTTAGTAGGTGTTTAATAAAGAAAATGGAGGTCTGCTTGGTGATTGGCTGGTGGACGGGTGGGCTACTTCTACCTGGCAGCAGACAGCCAGCAGGAAGGATTTCCAGGCCAGCCTTACCCTCTACCTTTGCCTTTGTGCCTTCTGAGACCTTCTTGCCCTGAGGCTGGTGGAGCAGAAAGCTGCCGGACAGCTGCCCGTGGGGAGAATGGGAGCACGGCAGCAGCCCCCCAGAGGCCTGCGGATCGCAAACCCCGCCCCGTCCAGAGGCTTTCTGCCTTTGCTGCCTCTCTCTTCCCTCAGACCCTCCTGACTTCTCTCTGGTGACCAGCTTCTTATTACATGGAGGAGGCATTGCACAGGTACCCACCCCTTTTCCCCCATCCTCTGAGCTCTGTGCCTCAGTTCTCCCCTTGCTCCTCTTCCTGGAGATGGACCTTGCCAGCTAGGCAAGGATGCTCCTTTGCCCTAGGCCCTGTATTCCCTCTTGCTCAACAGCTCCAGCAATTCTCCCCAAGCCCTCTGTTGCCCCACGTCCTTCTCCAGGTGTTGGCCGCCCTGTCATTCCTTTGCAACAGAGTCCTAGGAAGGCCTGTGTGGCCCCTCTCTAGCTCTCCTCCCCCAAATCTTTTGTAAATGTACAGAATGGCTGAGAGTGTCAGTAAGCTAATGCCAGTCAGCCTGTACCCTGGCCCCTCGCAGTTCCCCAGAAACCTCCCCTTTGCTGGTGCCAAGATGACTCTCTCAGGCTTTAACTTACACTCCCAGCCATCCTGTCAATTTCTCCTGCCTCCTGTCTGATCCTTTCTTCACTCGGGTTCCAGAAACCCACCTTCTTGGCCTTCCCCCTCCCACTAGCCAATTACCCCTTCTCACTTCTTCTCTGGTTCCTCCACATCCCTCTAACATTTACACATAGATGAACCCCGGGAGCTCTGTCTTTGGACCGCTTTTCTTTTCCATTTATAGAGCTCAACTAATCCCATGGATTTAAATGCCATTTACATGCAGTCTAGTACGCTCTTTTTATATATGCAGCTACCTACCAGACATCTCCACTTGGGGGATGTATCTGTCAGGATAAACTAGATTATGATGCAGAACAAACAATTTCAACACCTCACTGGCTTAAAATAACAAAGGTGCATTTCTTGTTCATGCTACCCAACCACTACCCAGGGCAACTGGGGCTTCTGTGAATTCTTATTATTTGGGGCCGCCAAGCTGATAGAGGCTCCACTTATCAGCAGCCAATTCAACACGAAGCACTCTCCTAGCCCCCAACACACGGCAAACCCGTCTAGCTAGTCTCCTCTCTGCCATGACCTTAGGCAATTTTCAGAAAAGATACATACGTACATGCACAAATAAATGCTTACTTCATAATCCCTACACACAATGTTGCTCACTCACAAGCAACATAGTTAACAAAATTTTCACAGCGTTCTCTACCTAAGGTGGAATTATAACAAAGTCTTATGGACCTCCAGCAAAAAAGGATTTTTCTCCAGGGAGGTGCTCATAATGTTTAATGACCGGCTCCCTCAGAAACCAAAAAAGCCCAGTTTATACTGTTTGCCAATTACCATAGTGTAAATACCCCCCACCATGGCCAATTTCAAGTCAACATGAGTTTAACACCCAGCTCACAAATTTACTGAAAGTGTAATCATTGGCTTTTGTGAGCTGGTCTGAGCCAGTCACTGGTTTCATCCCAAACTTTTCTTTACTACACCTCTTGATCTACTCTCCAGAAAAAAAGAAAAGAAAAAGAAAAAAAAAAAAATAAGCGAAGAAGGGAAATATATGCCAGACTCTGTGGCAACACTGTGTGCATTATTTAAGACTGGTGTTAGTATATTGGTTCCACTGCTTTAACAAAAAGACTCAAAATCACATGTATACCAATGCTTATAGCAGCATTATTCACAGTAGCCAAAAATGTGAAAACCACCCAAGTGTCCATTGACCAATGAATGGAGAAGCAACTGTGATATATCCATACAATGGAATATTATTCAGCCTTAAAAAAGGAGATTCTTACACATGCCACAGCGTGGGTGAACCATGACGGCATCATGCCAAATGAAAGAAACCAGTCACAAAAGGACAAAAACTATACGATTCCACTTGTATGAGGTACTTAAAATAGTCAAATTCATAGAGACAGAAAATAAAATAAGGATTATCTGGGGCTGGAAGAGAGGAAGATGAGGAGCTGTTATTCAATGGGTACAGAGTTTCTGTTTGAGATGGGAAAAATCTATTTTGGAAATAGATCATGATGATGGTCACACAACATTGTAAATGTACTTAATGCTACTGAATCGCACACTTAAAAACGCTTAAAATGGTAAATTTTGTCTTATGCCTATTTCACCACAATAAAAAAATGTAAAAAAAAAGACTCAAAATTATGAAGGCTTGAATACCATTTCTGTCACTCATAAAAAGCTGAGTAGGTGGACCAGGGCTGATAAGGTGACATCATGATTATCAGACCAGGGATTCTGGTACCTGGTTCCTCTGCCACTCAACATGAGGCTTCTTCCTCATAGCCCAAATGGCTACTTCTTCTTCTTTTTTTTTTTTTTTTTTTTTTTTGAGATGGAGTCTTTGTCACCCAGGCTGGAGTGCAGTGGCATGGTCTCAGCTCACAGCAGCCTCTGCCTGCCGGGATCAAGCATTCGCCTTCCTCAACTTCTGAGTAGCTGGGACTATAGGCACCCACCACCACCTTCAGTTAATCTTTGTATTTTTATTAGAGATGGGGTTTCACCATGCTGGCCAGGCTGGTCTCGAACAACTGACCTCAAGTGATCCTCCTGCCTTGACCTCCCAAAGTGCTGGGATTACAGGTGTGAGCCACTGCGCCTGGCCCAGATGGCAGCTTCTACTCCCAGCCTCATATCAGCATTCCAGCCAGCAGGATCAGAGAACATTGAAGAGGGAGGCGTGTTCTCACCTTTCAAGAGTGTGGCCTGGATATTGCACATATCACTTCCACTTTTTTTTTCTTATACAAAAATTAACTCAAGAATCACTTCCACTTTTATCCCATTAAGCAGAATTTATTTATCTAATTAGCCAGTCATGGTGGCACATGCCTGTGGTCCCAGCTACTTGGAAGACTGAGGTGGGAGGATCTCTTGAGCCCAGGAGATGGGGGGTACAGTGAGCCAAGACTGCATTACTGCACTCTAGCCTGGGTGAAAGAGTGAGACGTCACCTAAAAAAAAAAAAAAAAAGTATTTCTCTAGCTGCCATGGAGTCTGGGAAGCACAGTCTGCAATCCAGACAGTATTTGTTCAGCTAAAACTTTTACTGCATTGTAAATTGGGGGGGGTATAGATATTGGAATATATCAAAAGCATACTAACCCTATGAAATAACTCCTATTACCCCATTTTAGAGACTGAGAGACTGAGGCTCAGAGTAGTTAGGTAACTCACCCAACATCACTCTAAGTGAATGGCAGACTTGAAAAACCTGGCTGTTTCTGACTCCATACCCTATGCTCTTTCCATTACATTATGCTCATTCCTTCCAGGAAGTAAAGTTCATCTGCAGTTCCCTCAGAAACACTGCCAAAGAGAAGATAGGCTAGGAGCAGAGGGTGGAGGTAAGGGAAGTCACACTGTATCTGAGCCCACAAACTCACCCCTCGTGGCATATAGGATGACAGATATGAGGGGACTTAGAGTTGCTGAGTGGCTGGAGTGCAGTGCTTTGAGATCATCACTGGCCCATGAAAGCTACTGATTAATGATCAGAGATATTGTGAACTGATGGTTAAACACAGCCATTATGAAGTTAAATGTCATAAACTTACAATTAAATAACATATTAAGAACAAAGGTAATAAATACTCAAACTCATCACTTCCTAATTATTTTACTACATCTTACTGTATTCTATGCTTTTAAGGGTCTCGTGTCTATTGTGTCTGGATGGTGGAATCCTGCCTGATGGGGAGCTACTGCCCAGCTCCTCCTAACGGTGTGCTCAGTAACGTCTCCAGGACAGCCTGATATCAGTAGTGGGGGAAGTGTTTACAATACAGAAATCAGTGTAGACTACAGAACAGAGCTTCCAGCCACTTCCTAGCACACAACTGCATATGCATGTACAGGCAGTATAACCGGGATTACTGTGGAGCCTGCAGGTTGGGCTGGGTAGAGAAGGTCTGCGCTCCTTTCTCTGACTGGCTCCCCACCCCTCTTTTCTCCTGCATTATGACCTCTCCTGCATTATGTTAATAAAACGACAACCAGAAGAGTGTTCCTCACTTTTCTTTAAGAGATAGAATTTCTGATACACAGTGTTCAGGGATTAAAGTAGACAAATAATTTCGGTTAATGTGCATATCCCTGTTGTCACATGGCCCTTGGTATAGGGCTTGTGGGGGCTCCACTGTGGCTACCAAGCCCCCTCCACCCTACCACAAGCTGCTGTGCAGATGGAATGTGCCCACTTTTCCCAGAAGGTGAAGCCAAGAAGGAGGTGGAAAGGGTGGGGAGGAAAGTCTCCTGTAAGCAATGGCTCCCCCTGCCCTTTGAATGGATAATGTCGGTTTCACTCTTGGAAATGAATCAGGCAGCCACGTGATATCCTCTGCCAGCCCTCAGCTGGTTTCACTATGGCATGCAGGCAGTTGAGGGCAGGAGGGAGAAGGAGGTGAGATGCACAACCAGCCAGAGCTGAAGGTGAACCTGGGCGTGGCTCAGCTGGAGGAGGCGATGCCAAGTTCCCAGGAATTCATGGCCATCAGGCTCAGGAGCCCTGCTTCTCCCTCAGCCAGACACATGCAAGTACCCACATCTCACCTCCAAAGCGGAGAAAATAAAAACCAAAAGAAGCTTTAAACACGAAGAGGACCCTGTCTCTTTTTCTGTACTAAAGATAAAAGCAGCTTGGAGAAAACATAACCTAGGATGCAAAGCAGAGCCCTCAGCCTGCCACTGAGGGCTCCTGCTCTCCAAAGACTGTCTTATCTAACCAAAGACTTGCTCTGCTCCTCTTGCAGGTTAGGTTCTCTGAAACAGGGGTTGAGGTTTTTAGGGGTCAATCCTGGCGGGGCAGGATGAGCTGAGGAAGACACCGATCTGTGTTGCAGGCCCCACACAGCCTTGGTCAGCCAGTGGCCTACAGAAGCTTGCCTGGCAGTATCCACATTTGGCCAAGTGGCCAGACTCTCACACCCTGGGTCCTCAGGGGCTAGATACAGACTCCCTGAGGTGCAACTTTGGGCGAGGTAGACAGGAAGGAACTCCCAGTCAGCAGCTGACCGCATGCCCACAGCTGGCCACTACACCTTCCTGAATGGGATCTGGCAGTGCAGCTCCATATCCACCACACACACCCACAATGCTTTGACACTACCTCTGGAGCTGACACTCTTGGCAGGGCTATATTTGCCTCTCCAAACCAACAGGAGCTTGAGTATTCACATCACTATTGCTCAGCCTGAGGATGTCACTTAATTTCGCTTCTAAGCCTCTATTTCCTCATCTGTGAGATGAGACATGAAGACTCCATGAGCTGAGGACATAGCAGGCCCTGGATAAAGTGTGTGCCTTTCTCCCCCTCTTCTGCCTCTTGTCCCCACCCTCCATGAGGTGCCCAAGACCTTCTTCTTCTTTATTCTCTATAAATGCACATTCTTTACCCTCATTTCTCTCAGCTCCTCAGGGCCAGGCTTCCTCCTCACCCAGGGCTGTTTGGCAGAGCCCCTTTTTCAAAGCATCTGTCCAGCTCCCCACATCCCAGGGGCAAGATCTCTAAAAGAGCAATTGACCAAGTCTCCCTACCTCTGTTTCCTGCTCCACTTAAATCCCCGATGGCCCCCTGAACTTCCAAGCTGGGTAAGTTTCTCACTGCTGCTGTAACAAATGAGTAGAGACATGAATTCATCATCTTATAGTGCTGGAGTTCAGAAGTCCACAACAGATCTCACAGGACTAAAATCAAGGCATCCTCAGGGTTGTGCTCCTTTCTGGAGGCTCAAGGACAGAATTCGTTTCCTTGCCTTTTCCGGCTTCTAGAGCAGGGGTCCCCAACTCCGGGGCCACAGATGGGTAATGGTTCATGGCTTATTAGGACCAGGCTGCACAGCAGGAGGTGAGCAGTGGGCAACCAAGAGAAGCTTCAACTGTATTTACAGCCATTCCCCGTCACTTGCATTACTGCCTGAGCTACATCTCCTTTCAGATTAGTGGGGCATTAGGTTCTCATAGGAGCGTGAACCCTATTGTGAACTGTGCATGTGAGAGATCTAGGTTGAGCACGCCTTATGAGAATCTAATGCCTGATGATCTGTCACTGTCTCCCGTCACCCCCAGATGGGACCATCTAGTTGCAGGGAAACAAGCTCAGGGTTCCCACTGATTCTACATTATGGTGACTTGTATAATTATTTCATTATATATTACAATATAATAATTATAGAAATAAAGTGTACAATAAATATAATACTCTTGAATCACCCCAAAGCCATTCCCCTCCCCACACCATCCATGGAAAAACTGTCTTCCACAAAACTGATCCCTAGTACCAAAAAGGTGGGGGACCACTGTCCTAGAGACTGCCTGCACTCCTTGGCTTATGGGCACCCTCCCTTTTCAAAGCCAGCAATGACCTGGCAGGTCTTTCTCACATCACATCAATGTGACATTGACTCTCCTGCCTTTCTCTTCCACATTTAAGGCTCTTGTAATTACACTGGACCACCTAGATCATCCAGGGTACTATCCCTTTTAGGGTCATCTGGTTAGAAACCTGAACTCCTTCTGCTACCTGAATTCCCCCTTGCCATGTAACATAACAGGCATGGGCTGCAGAGATACAGGCCTGGACATCTTTGAAGGGAGTTACTCTGTCATTTTGGCCATAGTGAGAATCCCTTTGCCAGGGTCTTCTTCACACAATGCAGCCAGAGGAAACTTCCAAAAAATAAGTCAGTCTGTGATCCCTGATTACACCCACCCATTGAACATTAAGAAAAATATCCTGAACCAGATTACCTAGGTGTGGGCTCTCTGGCCTCTGCCTTTCCCTTGCCTCATTTCAGGCCTCCCTTTCCTCCTGTCTTTCCCCTCAACCCACAAACGTCAGAGAGTCCCTGTCCTCACCTGGTCCTGTCCTGCCACCTGCCCTCCCAGGGGCTGTGCCTACTGTGTGAATTACCCCTCTCTTCCCTCTCCATCTGTCGCATCTTCCTCAGCCTCCAGGTCATGAGCAAGTCACTTCCTGGGGGCAAGCTCTGAGTTCCCTGCCGACCTGCTGCCTCTCCTCCTTGCATTTACCATCACTCGTTTAACAACTAATCACACAAGTGAAAACTGTCGTAGGCAGAATAATGCACCCCCAAAGTACAGGTCCAAATCCCCAGAACTAGTGAATATGTTACCTTCCGTGCAAAAGGGACTTTGCAGGTGGGATTAAGTGAAGGATCTTAAGATGTGGAGATTTTTCCTGGATTATCCCAGTGGACCCACTGTAATTGTAAGGAGCCTTATAGGTGGGACTCAAGAGAGTCAGACACTGGAAAAAAGAGACATAATGACAGAACCAGAGGTTGGAGTAAGGCACATTAAAAATGGAGAAAGGGGCCTCAAGCCAAGGGATGCAGGTGGCTTCCAGAAGTTGGAAGAGCCCAAGAAACAAATCATTCTCTGAAGCCTCCAGAAGGAACTAGCCTTGCTGGCACCTTGATTTTAGATGTCTGGCCTCAGGAACTAACTGTAAGACAACATATTTGTGTTTTTATAAGCCTCAGTTTGTAGTAATCTGTTACAGAAGCAAAGGAAAACTAATACAGACAGGAACTGAGTCTGTCTGCTCAACATGGTATCACCTAAGCCCACAGCAGTGATTCCCGTAGAGTGGAGGTTCATTAAGTATTTGATGAATGGACGAATGAGCCTGGCAGGTGATAGTGAATTAAAGCCACAGCAGACTGTAAGAGCCCCTGCTCTTCGCTGTTCCTCATGCGTGTGCTTCCCCAATGCTTTCAATTTCCAAAGGAAAATATGTGGAAAACCACTTCTCAGAGTTGGCCTGTGAAAGAAAAAAAAAAAAAAAAAGTGAAGATTAGAATAACAGGCTGCAGCGGGTGGGAGGGTGGGAGGGATCTGAGAGCTGCCACCTACCATACTAATCTCAAGCCAGAAGGGACCACGGCTCATGGCCAAGGCCTCTGGTACCAAGGAAGAGATTGTCCGGTGGCAAGGCTCTTCCAGGCCACCCAGCCTATGGAGTGGAGCAGGGAGAGCTGCCAGGACCCCTGGGTGGGTGGAGGTGCCTTTGGAAGGCCACAGTCAGGGGACCCCCCTGGCCTTAGTGAATGAGGGATCCACCTGGCCAAGCTGAGTCTGCTTGGACAGGCTGTGTTGGGAGGGCAGCTCTGAACGCCCTGCTGAGCTGCATGCACAAATGCAAGAAGCTCTGACAGCTTTTTCTCTCCTAAGTTCAAAAGAAGTGAACCAATAAAGGAGGTGTGATATGGCAGGAGGCCGGGGAGGAGAGAACCAACTGGTTGTGGAGGGAGGCGTGGGGGTGAAGCAGGGAATTCAAATGTATCTGTAATGTTTATTTCCTAAAAGATAAATTGAATATGGCAGAATGCTAACGTTTATTAAATCTAGGAATGGGTTATGTAATTCTATAACTCTTGAAATTTTTCTGCCTTTAAAATATTTTTAAAGAATAGGAAAATGGAGAAAGTATTGTTCTCTGATATGTATTCATAAAGGAATCACGCTAATCCTCTCTTCTCTCACTCTCTCTCTCTCTCTCTCTCTCTCTCACACACACACACACACACACACACACACGCAGGCACACACGTTTCTTCATAGGCTAATTATCCATTCCTGTCTCCTTTTCCTCCCAACACTAAAATAATTTTCTCTGTACATAGAATTTATATAATCACAGCAGTCTTACTGCTTTTTAAAAATTCAATGAGTTTTCTTATCAATTTAATTATTTCAGTACATTGTTCAAGTTAATTAACTTTCATTGAGTTGATTTACTTTCATAGAAAAAAAGGCTTTTAAGCTCAGAAAAGATTTTTAGAAGTCAACAACATAGAAATGGATGTTTGCCGTCGAAATTCTAGTTGTTAAAATGTTTATCTGTATTTTCCAATCACACCACCAGCTACTACCTAGACATAAACTCTTAATATTTTGTATATTTCCTTTTGATCATTTTCTTAAAGCAGAGAAGAAAATATGTGTTTTATAGAAATGTATATTCTTTTTCCCCTTAACATTGCATCGCAAGCATTTTATCATACCATTAAAAACTTTCTATGCATAATTTTAATGAATCTTTAACACTCATTTTAACATGCGTACCATAAATTGCCTCTGCTCATCAACATTTAGCATGTTCTATTCTTTCCCTATTACTGTACTGCCGAGACAAACATCTTGATATGTGAATCTTTGACCCCAATTATGTTTATTTCCTTAGGGAAGTTTCCTAGAATTGAAACTGCCCTGTGTTACTGAGTGAAAGGGCATACACGTTTTTAAGTTTCTTGATACCAGCTGCCAAATTGCCTTCTAGAAAGGATGTAACAGTGTCACGTGGCCACCAGAGAGTGTCTGCTCCAGTCAGCTTGGCAAGAATATAGAAAATCTAGTTCATTGGTTTAATTTGCTTTTTCTGATTGCTTGTGAACTTGAACATTTTCCCCCCAACTGTCTTGAGCATTTTGATGTCTATTTTTGCCTATTTGTATTCTTTGCCTACATTATCTATACAGTCTCAGTGTTACACCTGTCTTGTGGATATGAGTCCTTTGTTTACCAAGCACATAGCACTTTGTCTATTATATATATGAAAAGCATTTTGCTCCAGTTTACCTTTTGGCTCTGAATTTTGCATATGATGCTTTTGGTGCATGGTCAGTAGTTCATGTAGCTTTATCTATTGATCTTTTCCCTTGAGTTGAAATAAGCCAAACAACAACAGTCCATGTAAAATCATAACCCAGAATTTCAATTTGAAATATAAAGAACCATCTGGTGACATGGCTCATGCCTGTAATCTCAGCACTTTGAGAGACCAAGGCAGGAGGATCACTTGAGTTCAGGAGTTTGAGGCCAGCCTAGGGAACATAGCGTGACCCTGTCCCTACAAAAAGTTTAAAAATGAGCCAGTCTTGGTGGTACATGCCTGTAGTCCCCGCTACTTGGGAGGCTGAGGCAGGAAGATTGCTTGAGCCCAGGAGCTAGAGGCTGCAGTGAGCTGTGATTATACCACTGCACTCCAGGCAGCGTGACAGAGCAGGACTGCCTCTGAAAAAATAAATAAAAAATAAGAAGTACACATAAAAATATAAAGAACCAAAAAAAAGGCAAGAGGAAATAGGTGACCATTTAATTCTGATTCACTTGAAATGTACTTTGGTATACAGCAGAAAGGGGAAACTCTCAATTGACTTTTTTCCTCAAATAGCTAATCAGTGTCCTAACACCATGCGTTGAACAATTGTTTGATTTCCACACTGATTTATTGCTCTTTCTTTAAAAAACAGAGTTTCACTCTTGTCGCCCAGGTTGGAGTGCAATGGCACTCACTGCAACCTCCGCCTCCCAGTTTCGAGTGGTTCTCCCGCCACGGTCCCCTGAGTAACTGGGATTACAGGCATGCGCCGCCATGCCCAGCTAATTTTGTACTTTTAGTAGAGATGGGATTTCACCATTTTGGCCAGACTGGTCTCAAACTCCTGGCCTCAGGTGATCAACCCACCTTGGCCTCCCAAAGTGTTGGAGAATAGGCGTGAGCCACCATACTCGGCCAATTTTTTGCTAATTTTATCATGAATTATATTTTGTGTGGGCTAGTGTTGCCATTTGGCAACAGCGGACGTCCCTGCTCTTGAAATTCTCTCTTTCTGTGGTTTCTGAGATTCTCCTCTCTCCTAGTTCTCCACCTACCTTGCTGAATAAAACGCTTCCATATCCACTGCTCTATTTCCAAAGCTGGCCACTAAGCACCGAGGCTCCCCAGGGCTCTAGCCTGGGCCTTGGCTTCCCTTCATCTGTGCTGCTCCATGTGCAGCATTCTTCCCTCCTGCTGTGTGTCACTGCCACCTTCTTTCTGCTGATGCCCAGGTCTTGATATCCAGCCCATGCCTCTCTTCTTAGCTCCTGACCAACTGCCTCCTGATAGCTTGTATAAGAAGACATCTCAAAATCAATCTTTCCAAAATTGCATGTGTCACCTATTCCATCAGAACTTTGCTGGCTGGTTTACGGGTTCAGAGTTTGAGTTGAGTTTCCTCAAGGGTGTGGGGTGTGTGTTTGTTTGTGTGTGTGTGTGTGTGTGTAAGGAAGTGTATTATAAGGATGCACAGTAGCCATCAGAGTAACAAGCACCTTGCGCTGGTGCAGGGAAGACCAGAACCCCTCCAAGTTCTTGAGGTCACTCAGTCCTGCTGCAGTCACTGCAGCTTGGGGCACCTCAGCAGCAAGAACCCGCCCCTTCACACCAGCAATCTGCCACCAAAAGGACTCAGCCTCTCCCTGAGTCTGCCCTGGCCTTTGAGCATGACTGGCTGACACTTTCCCTCTCCAATCACATCTCTAGTCTACGCAAGGATTTTTCTTTACTTGTAACTTGAGTGGCCCATCTGACTCATCGTGGCCTCCATTCTACCCCTTAGCTTTCACCTTCAGCCTCCATCAACTGTGTCATTCTTTCCATTCCTCAGTTCAAATTGTTGAGCACAGGAATCTGATCAGCCTTGATTCTTTCACTCCAGACTGTGGAGGTTAACAATGCTGATACTGCTTTACATTTATATTGCAACCGAATGGTTAACTGGGTGGATGATGGGTGGTGGGAGTCAGTTTTCTCACTTTGGGAACAGGACTTCACAGACAAACCAGAGGGGCCAGAATCTTTGCTTATCCAAATGTCGTTGTTTTGACTCCCCTGTTGTCTTTCAGCTTTCCTAAGGACCACTCTCTAGATAGAGTCTGTCTTGTGGTCCTTTCAGCTGTAATCCATTATTATTATTATTATGCTGGAACATGCCATTGTGGTGATAAGGTATTGGGGATGGAACACATTCTATGGCTATAACCTTCACAAGTGATTTTTTTTTTTTCTTGAGACAGAATTTCGCTCTTGTTGCCCAGGCTGGAGTGCAGTGGCATGATCTCGGCTCACCACAACCTCCACCTCCTGGGTTCACGTGATTCTCCTGTCCCAGCCTCCTGAGTAGCTGGGATTACAAGGATGTGCCACCATGCCTGGTTAATTTTGTATTTTTAGTAGAGATGGGGTTTCTCCATGTTGGTCAGGGTGGTCTCGGATTCCCCAACTCAGGTGATCCACCCACCTTGGCCTCCCACAGTGCTGGGTTTATAGGCAAGAGCCACCGCTCTGGCCCAACAAGAGATTTTTAACAACGGCTCCCACACCCTGCCCCACCCCACCCTGCCCTTAGGCCCTTAGGGGAGTTGTGGAGGCTAGTGTTTGCTGAGTTGGGGAAAGGCCCATCCTCCAGGTAAGTTAAGGCTCTGGTGAAGTTTTTCCCCTGGAGTACTCTCCATTGTTAGGGAGAACCCTCTGGATGTATTCCACAATGGCTACGTTTCCTTTCCCTTGCCAGAGCCAGGATGGGTGAGATCTTTCCCGATTCTTCATCATGAAATGATGGAGTCCCTAAAGGTAAAACCCACAGAACTATGCCCCCCACCCCGCCCATCTAAAGCTGCAGCCCCCAAGAGTTTCCCACTTTCATTGCTTGCCCACACTCAGCCTCGGGCAATTCCTTTACATCCCCATGGAAGCCTTCCTACCAGCATGGCTCCAGCAACTTCTGCTCCAGGGAAGCAGATCTCAGCTAAGATTATGTGGATTTGCCCACCTCTCCAGATTTTGAGGTGGCAGTTAGCCCTGTGACCTCAGTTCTTCAATAGGTCCAAGAAAAGTCGTTGATTTTTTAGATATTTTAGGGGGAAGGGGCTTTTATCTTCTTTGAGCATAGGAATAACGATTTCCAAGTTCTTTACAAGTCAGGATTGAAACCAGAAGAGATTTATTTTTCAGGAGGTTTTTCAAATTTGAATTAAATTTCTTTGGTGGTTATAGAACCATTAAAGAAATTGAATTTGTAATTTCAAAGCTCCCCAAAAAAGAAATCTTCCAGGCCCAGATGGCTTCACTGGTTAATTCTACTGAACATTGAATAGTCCTATAACTTTGGTTTTTTTTTCAATGCTCCCCCTGAGTGACTTGACTCCTTTGTTGTAGATCCAAACTTCTCTTTCCATTATCACACATTTTGTTTCAAGCTAAAATGTATTTCTAGTTTGTATGTCTACTTGTATTTCGTATGTTTCCAGTATTGACCACTAGAATATGGGTTACAATTGTTCTAGCATTGAACACTTCTTAATTAAGCACCATATTCACTTCATATTTCAGCATATTTTCTTATTCTTCCATTTGAAGCTTTATTTTTCTTTTCTGTCTCTTTCTCTATATACTTGGTGGCTTTGCTAATAGAGTTTGAAACACATACAGAAAGAAACAAATGATCTAGTATACCAATTGAGTTTGAGAGTGCCATGACGCAGCTCTGTTGAATTTTCACCAGCATCAATTTTTTTTTTAAGTCACTAGCACAGGCCAGACATGGTGACTTATGCCAGTAATCCCAAAACACTGGGAGGCCGAGGTATGTGGATCACGAGGTCAGGAGTTCTAGACCAGCCTGGCCAGCATGGTGAAGCCCTGTCTCTACTAAAACTACAAACATTAGCCAGGAGTGGTGGTACACACCTGTAATCCCAGCTACTCAGGAAGGTGAGGTAGGAGAATTGCTTGAACCTGGGAGGCGGAGGTTGCAGTGAGTCCAGCCTGGGTGACAAAGCGAGACTTTGTCTCAGGAAAAAAAAAAAAAGAAAAAAAGAAAAGTCACTAGTACAACTCTTAGTCACTCTCCTGCTTTGCCATTGAAGGGTTGGTTTCTTTAACAATCTATATGTGGCCTTGGCTGCCCTAAATCATAGCTTGTGCCATAATTTAAAAATTATGCTGGGATCTGTGAAGGCAGAAGCCATGTCCTAATCCTTAGCTCCCTGTCTCCCTCTCTGGGCTTTAGCATAGTCAGGCAAAAAAATAAATAAATAAAAATAAAAGAAACAGGAACCTGAGCACAGTTTGGGGTATAGGTACATCAGCTCTGCCCTAGGGCCAACAAAAATCTTGGGAGGTCCCCTAGGCCAGGGTTCCCAAAGCAGGCTGTTCATCCAAGTCACCGAGAAAACTTGTCAAATACAGATTCCTGGCCTTTGGTCCAAGAGAGTCTAATTCAGAAGACTGGGCCTCAGAAGTTTTAACAAGACCTCAGATGTCATTCTGCTACATTACCAGTTTTAGAAACCTACAATCCACTCCATTCCTTCATCTCCAGGAAGCAGGCTACCTGAACAGGTCTCAAAACCTGCAAAAAAGCTTCTTTTTCTAGAGATTTTTTTTTTAGAAAATTACCTTTGGTTACTCTTCCCTGGTGGGATTCAATTCATAAACTTTCCTGAGCAGCTTATTCAGCTCCTAAGAATACTCCAGCCCAGTTCAGAGGCTGGAGTCACTACAAGAGATGAGAAGTGTGCTTATGTTTCTGGGTAAGAAGTGTGAATGCTATTGTGGTATAATGGGTCCCCAGCTCCACAGCCAAGATTGATCGGGAATTTTAAAAGCAGCAGGTGGAGATGCTGCTGTATTCACTGGGACTGGACCTGAGTATTTCGATAGGTGATGCAACTGACCCAGCGGAGCAGGCTAGACCCTCCCAAAAGCAGTGGCTTTTTACATATCCCACTGATACCTCCCTTAGCTCTCATTGGCATATCCCTTCTGGCTCCAAGTCCATTTCTCCAGCCTTGCCTCATTTAGCTCCCAGCTTCTGAGCATGGCACTCCTGGCCCAGCATTCACTGGACAAGCTCCCCTGTCCAGAGCAGAACTTCTGATGATGGTTTTTGCCAACAGATGGAGCTTGTCAGAGAAATGAGTTTTCCATCTTCTTTTTCCAGTCTGGATCAAATTCACAAAAGCAGCACCTGCTTCATCTCTTTTCTGTACTTTGTCCTGCCCTTGGTCTGCAGGAGCAGCTGGTGCCCAAAGGTGAACTCAGTTTGATTACAGAACAGCGTCCCAGCTGCTCTAGGAACCCCAGAATGGAGTTCCAAGAAAGTGAGACTTGTGACTGGCTTAGATGTGTGGCTCTGCTCCAGAGGGCTGTCATTACGTAATACAGACTCAGCCACGCCCTGCTTCCACGGTGGAGCACAGCTGGATAAATGCCATGAAGCAGGGAGGCCAAATTCCATGGGGCCAGGTCATTAGGTGATCTGCCTTCCTCGCCCTCTGGGAGTAGGATATCACATGACCCTGCATGCTTCCAACAACCACTGAGAAGCTGATTATCCTGGATAATCAGTGTAATACCTTTGGGCAGGCAAGTGGCCCTCTCTCTTTCTTTTCTGAAGTTATTTGTCAATCTGTCACCCCACCAAAAACCAGAGTCCTAGGACTTAGCCATTCCCAGATATGACAGTCTGGATTGTGAGGCTTGTTTTCTTTTTATCTCACCCTCAAGACTACAACGTACAGTTGGGCAATCTGTGTGCTGCACCATTCCAGAGGGACCCATTTACACAGACTGAGATACATGATGCAGCGCCTTGATAACCTTAATCCTTCTCACTTCTTGTCTCACCCTGAACCCTTCTGACCCATTTATGTCGTGTGTCTCTACCATAGGTCAGCAAACTCTGACTCACAGGCTAGCCACATGGGGGTTTTGCAAATAAAATTTTAGTGACATAAAGCCACACCCATTCATTTACATCTCTGACTGCTTTTACACTAATACAGCAGAGTTGAGTAGTTCCATCAGGGTCCATATGGCCTGCAAAGCCTAAAATACTTACTATCTGGCCTTGTACAGAAAATGTGGGCTAACCCCAGCTCTAAACAGAAGGAATTCAGCATCTTTATTCTTTTATATAGTTGTCCAAAGCTCCAACCTATACCATCTAGACTAGGGCCTCCCCAAAGCCCCAAAATCACCACGGAGGTCAGACCCACCTAGATTTGTGATAGGCTTTCATCTCTTTGCAAGTCAACCATTCCGGGCTCTATCTCCTCATGGGGATAATAACAGCACCCCTCATGGAGTGTTGCGAGGATCAGCCAAATGGCCTATGAGACCCTCAGCTGTTTTTTCAGGACTTCTTACGTGTGGAGAAACTGAGGGCTGACAGGTGATTTCTCACTGCCGGGGCTATTGAGCAGGTCAGAGGAGAGAGGTCATGAGAATGTAGGTGGCAGGCAGCTGTCACCCACTCAGTGATAGTTGTCCTCATTTCCTCTTTGTCTTCTTCCTCTCTCCTTTCCCCTCTCCCAACTTGCCACCAAGCCTCCTCCCTATCCCTGCTTGAAGATGAGGCCAGGGATCCCTGATAGGCTTGGGAGATGAACAGGGCATTTTTGACAGATGTTTGGGGTCATAAAAGCCTCCCTGAGGGCTGAAGGCTAAAGATAGGAACATCAACTCTCACCCTGGAAAACCCTCACACTGAAGGAGTGACCAGGCCTGAGAGGTCACATTCTCCACCGTAGATCCTGCCTCCCTCAGCCTGTGTCACCTTTGCTTGGGTGATGAACCTCTCTGTTCATGGAGCCCCTCATGGAAAACTAACAGGAGAGGCCTCCAGCTCAGGGTGGCCACAGCTGACCTCAAGTCCACAGAGGGTCCAGGACTGGCATAGGGGTGGAGACTTCTGTTCTTTGGCCCAGCATCTCAATTCCTTGCCATGGCTCTCATCCCTTGTTCTGAAAAATCCAAGACCAACCTCTCTGAGATTTCCCTGCCCACTCAGTAGTAAGGGGGTAAAGAGACACAAAATAAGCACAAGTTCAAAAGTCAGGTGGGAGGAGAACCACTGAGAAGGCTGGGTATGGATGAAGCAGTGTAGGGAGGGGAGTGCAGAGTGTTACATTTTGAACCATAAACCCCAGCACACAAGGTACCAGGTTAGCAAAGCCCTGGCCTTGTCCTATGGGAAAATGAGAGCATCTGCTCTCACTCCCCAAACACTGAGAAAGGCAGGGAGCTGGACCCAGGAGAGCTGCTGACAGCAGGGAGCTGCCTCCTCCATCAAGTTTACCAGCATGGTGAGAGGTGGCTGGGAGTACAGAAGAGGGGTTTCCAAACCTACCAGAATGCTGGCACCTGCAGTCTAAACACACCTGCTAACGCTGACCTCAAATTATTGCCTTCCCCCGGGCCTGATCTCCATCATACTTCTTAGAGGAGTTGGGACAGAGTGAGCCTTCAGCCCAGGGGACACCAGATTTCTCTTTATAGTATATAAACAATTGTGGTTTTGGCCATTACAACCTAGATTTGTGATAGGCTTTCATCTCTTTGCAAATCAACCTCTCTGGGCTCTGTCTCCTCATGGGGATAACAGCACCCTCATGGGGTGTTGCGAGGATCAGCCAAAGGGCCTGTGAGACCCTCAGCTGGTTTTGGTCATTATTTTTTTTTGCTTTTGCACCAACCTAATACTTTATCTCCGTTGTGCTCCTAAACTCTTCTCTCCTACAAATGTCTTCAGGAATTTTAGGCCCCATTTTAGAAATTCAACATAATTTCCTTCAATAATTATTCAGTGAGTACTCACTGTGGGCTGGACATGAGCAGGTGTTTCTACTTAGAGGTTTCAGCATCACCTCAAATGCAAACTAAATTTTCTGGAAACTAAAGACTGCATATTTATTCAAATATATTCAGTGCTTTAGTTTAAGGCAAGCTTGTCAGCCCATGGCCCGCAGGTCACATTCAGCCCAGGATGACTTTAAATACGACCAACACAAATTTGTAAACTTTCTTAAAGCATTATTAGATTTTTTGGCTTTTTTTCTTTTTTTCTTTTTTTTTTTTTAGCTCATCAGCTATCGTTAGTGTTAGTGTATTTTATATGTGGCCCAAGACAATTCTTCTTCCAGTGTGTCCCAAAAGACTGGACACCTCTGGTTTAAGGCATCCTCTCTGTTTTCACACCTTACCACCCCCCATTTTCATGATGACATTAAACCCTTAGGAAAATTCAAGAAATCCTGTACCCATGAGCCCTTTCTTATCAGGTGGCTTTCTTGGATCAGGGTCTCTAGTATTAGAGCCTATGACAAGAATTCTTGCATATTGGGTCTTGGGGGCTCTCAAGAGAAGTGAGAAAGAGAAACAGGCTGGAGTGAGGGAAAGAGCTGAGTAAGGTTGTAGTTTCATCTGGAGCCTAACTTCGGCTAGTCCCACAGGTGCCCAGGAACATGAATTGCACCACAGACTGGGTCCTACCTGAAGGCAAGGGGGCAGGCTTTCTGCACCCACATGTCAGTTAGTCATCAGCTGCAGGGGTGTGATCTCCCAGGTGAGAAAGCACCTATTTAGCCAAGGGCAATTCTGCAGAGAAGGAGACAATTATGAGCCACCAGGGGCCACCTTCCTGACAGCTGGGGGCAGTTGCACCAGCCCAGTAAAGAGCACCAAGGCATCTACTTACAGCATCCATTCATAGGCACCAGAAAGCACATTGCAGAGGGAGAGATGCCTGAATTACTATTCATCCAAGCTGAGCATTCCACAGACAAGAAAACTGGTGCAGACTGGGTGGCTTGCCAAGGCCACTCAGCTCATTGGTGGGGGCGCTGGGACAAGAATCCAGACTTCCTGGCTCTCAGACATGGTTTTGCGGAATGAACCCTGATAAAATAGTAACAGTGTTAATGAATCAATTCTCAATCATGTCATCTTAAAGACGTTCGCTGAGGGAGCTAACATGATGCAATCACCACCCATTTGTACACAGATTTTAAAATTTATGCCAGGATGGTTGTGAAAATATGTACCCCAAATACATTTTTGCCCTTGAGTAAAGGACATTTAAAGGGAAGTACTGTACTATATTTACTTCTCAAGAGAGAAATGTGACTCAAATATAAATTGCTGCGGATGGCAGGACTATGACAACAGTCCAGATGTGAAAGGCAAACGCAAGGGCACCCTGTGGAAAATTTTGTTCTGGAATGTTTAAGCTCTTGTTTTATCTTTCATGGTGCGACATTTTGACCTTTTAATATGCAAAACTGCCAAACCCATTTTACAATGCAAATTAAAAACAACCTGTTAATGGTGCCAAACTATTTTTTTAAAACTGCTTTTATTTGTAGCAATTGATACATTCACTCAGCAAATGAGAAAGCCCAGCCCTGGCCACCGCCTTGACTCCAGCCTTGGGACCCTAGCCCTGGCTACCATCTTGACTGTGGCCATGCAAAGATCTTGAAACAGAGGACCTAGCTCAGCCATGCCTGAAGTCTTGATCCGCACAAACTGTGAGATTATAAATACGTGTTGTTGTAAGTCACTCATTTTGCAATTACCTTTAAATATTGTGTTTACTTTTACATATTTAAAATCAATTTTTAAAAATACATTTTGCTCTAATGAATCAGTATCTAAAACATCCGCTGCCCTGGGTCTAAGATTGCATTTCACTTTTCCCTTACCCTTGACCATTTCTTTTATATTGTTAAAATTATCAAATTTTAATGTGTATGATTTTTAAGTAATTTTTTTTTAGATGCAGATTTTGCTCCGTTGCCCAGGCTGGAGTGCAGTGGTGCAATCTCAGCTCACTGCAACCTCCACCTCCCAGGTTCAAGCGATTCTTCTGTCTCAGCCTCCCAAATAGCTGGGACTACAGGCGTGTGCCACCACACCTGGCTAATTTTTGTATTTTTAGTAGAGACAAGGTTTCACCATGTTGCCAGGCTGGTCTTGAACTCCTGACCTCAAGTTATCCACCTGACTCGGCCTTTCACAGTGCTGGGATTACAGGCATGAGCCATCATGCCTGGCCCTCCCCTCTATTCTTAATGGTATTCTAAAAATCATTACTTTAAGCTTCATAAAGAATATTAAAGACAACTTTTTTATGATTTACTAGGATCATTTTTTGTTTTGTCTTGCACCGACCCCTTTTTTGAGTTAATGCTTGCTTTTTTCCAGAAGAGTTCATGGGTGGTGAGTTTTCTCAGCTTTCTGGGCATGTGCACTGTGCATTTGCACAGGGCCCTGCATTCAGAGGGGTTCCACACTTACTTTAATGCTCTGCAGTTGCCATATTGAAATTCTTAATTTTTTAACAAGGGGCCCCACATTTTCATTTTGCATTGGGCCCCCAAAATTATGTATGCAATGTTGTCTGAGGGTTTGCATGTTCAAGTACACTGTTATTTTGTTCTCACTCTTTTTTTTTTTTTTTGAGACGGAGTTTTCGCTCTTGTTACCCAGGCTGGAGTGCAATGGCGCGATCTCGGCTCACCGCAACCTCCGCCTCCTGGGTTCAGGCAATTCTCCTGCCTCAGCCTCCTGAGTAGCTGGGATTACAGGCACACGCCACCATGCCCAGCTAATTTTTTGTATTTTTAGTAGAGACAGGGTTTCACCATTTTGACCAGGATGGTCTTGATCTCTTGACCTCGTGATCCACCTGCCTCGGCCTCCCAAAGTGCTGGGATTACAGGCGTGAGCCACCGTGCCCGGCCTGTTCTCACTCTTAATGATAGTAAACAGAATATAGAATTCTAAATTCAAAATCATTTTTCTTTGTAAAAATTTAGAACTTCGTAGGTAGTTCCCATTTGGAGGATAAACCATTGAGTGCCAGTCTGTTGAAACTTTCTAAGGCTCCCTCTGGCAATTTGTAGAATTTTCACCTTAGCTTTAGCCAGGGGTCCTTGGAATTCTTAGGAGGTTGAAATTACACTAGGTGATATCTATGCGTAAACTTTCTCCCACAATTGCTGCTCACCACCTGGGGCCACAAGGAAATTCACTTTAAAAAAATGGATTAGGGCTGGGCATGGTGGCTCATACCTGTAACCCCAGCACTTTGAGAGGCCGAGGTGGTGAATTACAAGATCAGGAGATCAAGAACATCCTGGCTAACACCGTCTCTACTAAAAATACAAAAATTTAGTCGGATGTGATGGCATGCACCTGTAGTCCCAGCTACTTGGGAGGCTGAGGCAAGAGAATCACTTGACCCCAGGAGGTGCCGGTTGCAGTGAGCCGAGATCACGCCACTGCACTCCAGATTGGGCAACAGAGTGAGACTCCCTTTCAAAAAAAAAAAAAAATGGATCAGGCCAGGCACAGTGGCTCATGCCTATAATCCCAACATTTTGGGAGGCCAAGACAGGAAGATCATTGAGCCCAAGAGTTCGAGAACAGCCTGGGTAAAAGAGCAGGGCTTCATCTCTCCAAAACTTAAAAAAATTAGCCAGGTTGGTATGCGCTTATGGTCCTAGCTACTCAGGAGGCTGTGGGAAGATTGCATGATGAGCCTAGGAATTCAAGGCTGCTGTGAGCTTTGATTGCACCACTGTATTCCAGCCTTGGAGACAGGGAAAGATCCCGTGTAAAAAAAAAAAAAAAATGATTATTTTCTCTTCTCCATTAAATCAAAACAAAACAAAACAAAACTTAAAGTCTCTCTTTCTGAAATACCTATTAGATGGAAGATAGATCCAGGAAGTCCAAAGTCTCCACCAGTGCTTTCATATTTTCTACTTAGCAAGGTTTCCTTGACTTTTCCTTCCAGATTACCATCTCCAGGCATGGCTACTCTCATCAGCCAAGAGCATTCCTCGGGAGAAGGCTGGTGTGAACTAGTTGGCAGCAAACACCAAGAGATGCTGCCCCAACAAAGGCCATCCAGGTGGGACACCAATAGCATCTGCTCCAATAAGTTAACTGAGCCTTCAGTTCCTTCTCTGTGAAATAAGTGTACCTTTCCCACTGAGTCGTTAGAAGGATTAAATCAAAGAGCGTCGAAAAGCTCAAAGCATGAAATAAGTGTTCCATAAATGTCATTTTTTATGAAAGATGAACAGAATTTAATCACCAGCTTCTAAGTATTTCATTTCAAATGCCACCTCCTGCTTCAGCTTTCCTGATCTCCCAGGCCAGATGCAATCTCTCTCCCTCTCCAACAATACAATATGTTTATTTTGCAGTATAATTAACAAGAGCACACAAAGGAACCATTGACAGAAATAGACTCCTAAATAGCTTATGACCCAGTAGAAAGGAGTCTACACCTTACTAATTTTCATTTCTGGAATCCCTGCAGCATGGAATACAATGCTGGCCTATACCAGCATTTATTTGAGTGCCTTCTATCATAGAGCAACTCGTATTCATTCTTAACATACCTAATTCTGCCTTGCTAAGGCACTGATTGCTTTGTGAGACCTCAGTCAAAACTTGGCTAGACAAATTATCTACCTTTGTCACACCAAAGATCCTGCCCACTCCAACACATGGCAGGCCAATCCTACACTATTATTTACATTTGGCAACAATATGAAGAAAGAAATACAAATAAAAAGAACTCTAAAGGGAATATTTTGGTTCCAGTGTCCTGGCTGACTCCTCATTAGCTGTGTGATCCTGGGCAAGTCATTTAACCTCTCTGGGCTTCATTTTCTTCTTTGGTAAAATGGAGATATATCTCAAAAATACCTAGTCATATCTCTCACTCTCCCCATAAACACATGTTACCCTTAGGATGAAATCCAAAATCTTACAAGGCACAAAGAACAGATGGTAAAAATGAGATGTTTGTGGCGCCTTTTCTAAAAGTACTGTGCTTTCTGTGTCGTCATCTGCGGGATGTCATCATCCTACAATCATCCAAGAGGAGCTTTCTTCCACTTCTCACACGTCAAACTCCCCATGGTATATTCTCTGCCACCCTCACCATGAGGTCACTACTGTTGTGCATCCTTTCACCCCAGTCCTTACTGGGGAGGAGAACTACTGCTTTTCCACAAGGATGGATCTTCTGGGAGCTGTCTCAGGCTGTTATGGTTAGAGTCGCCACAAAAACGTTAAAAGCTCGTATTTGAAACGATGCCAGTTTATTCTTTGTTACTTCTTGCTGCTAAGTCTCTTTCCCAGCAAACATGTTAGAAACCAGGAAGTCCTTACTTTTATATGGGATTCTAATCCACTCAGCAGATTAAAAAGAGCAATTTGGAAGTGCAGTGAGAATGCCCAATGGCTTAAATGCTGAGGGAGGGCCTCAGTCTTTCTGGTAACCAGGAAGTGCATGGCTTTACGTGTAAGGCTCACTGGTATCCACTCTGGGTTCTCAGGTCTTGTTCTTTCTTCCTTAGTTCTCAGATCTATCTCTGTTAGTGGAAGTTGCTTAATAGGTATGTGTGTGACACCTGATTTACTTAATGGTTGGCTCCTGCCCCCACAGGTCAATGATTAATGAACAATGAGGCAGACATCACAGCAGTAATTAATAGTCACAGGGCAGTGACCTCAGAATCCCAGGTCCCACTTCATCAGTCTCTGGACAGTAAATAAGCCTCTTATTCGCGTCATCTCATTATTTCCAAATTCCTCCTTTATCATTTTTTGGAGAGTGGAGGTGTGGAGGAAGCATATCAGGAACATCACCTCTTAGAGTTATTTATGGGTTAGTTTTAGGGAACCATGAATAGTTTTCATCAGCAATGTAGAAGTTTAAAAACATTCATCACTCAAGATTGTTGCTGACTTGTTCATCAGTCTTATCCTGTAGTTGGTGCCCTGGGGTACTGAGTGATGCAGAATATTAGGGTACGTTACCATCTGAATTTGTTAGAACATTGCTAATTTTCCCAATTTAAGAGAATTTGGCGTTTTTCAAGAATTTTGCCATGTTGTTTTTGTTGGCATGGTAAAAATCTGCAGCGCAGCACTAGGGCTATTGGATTACAATGAACCAGCATGGCTCCAACGTAAGTATGAATTCAATCCCAGAGAGGACTGAGTCCTCAGGAACAATGGGCCAAGAAAATGTTGCAAGCTCTGGAGCCACTGATAGGGCAGAGCAATGCCTATGAGGTCAGCAAAACTCAAAGAGAGAAGGGCTTACAAGGAAGCTGTCTCATAAATGAGACAGAAATGGTGGTTTCCAGACAAGATGCTAATTGCAACGTACATTTTCATTCCACCTACATTTGGGGCCTCATTCTTTAAAACTAGTACAAATGTGGCCAGGTGCAGTGGCTCACAGCTGCAATCACAGCACTTCGGGAGGCCAAGGCGGGCAGATTACCCGAGGTCAGGAGTTCAAGATCAGCCTGACCAACATGGCAAAACCCAATTTCTACTAAAAATACAAAAATTAGCCGGATATGGTGGCACATGCCTATAATCCCAGCTACTAGGTACGCTGAGGCAAGAGAATTGCTTGAACCCAGGAGTCGGAGGTTGCATGAGCTGAGACTGCACCATTGCACACCAGCCTGGGCAATAACAGCAAAACTCTGTCTCAAAAAAAAAAAAGTAGTACAAATACAACACCATTTTTTCCTGCATTGGCTAATTCTTATTTACATTTCTAGAGTAAAGTGAGTATCTGTAGACTGCTAGATGTGGCCACAGAAAGCTGATGGTAGGGTCAAGTACAGAAATAAAATGTAAGCATTCTTTCAGCATGGTAAACCTCCATCTAGACAAGTCCAAGGGACACTGGAAATGATTGATTCTCAAAGTCTGTGATCCAGGAGTTCTGCTTCCAGTACAGTGGAATAAGATCCAATGGGGACTAACCCACCTGCTAGACAGTTATAAAGTGGCCAATATCAAGAAACCACCTGAAGATACTAGATAATGAACACAGGCAGAGATTCAGGAAGGGAGTTAACATCTGAAAGAGAGACCAGCAATTTCACAGCTTTCAGTTTGAGGGAAAGCAACTCAGGGTTGTAAGGTGGGGAGAACTGTAGTAGAAAACCAGCAGCCCTTCTAGCTTCAAGAGCCAGAGTACAGAGTTCAGGGTAGCCACAACCACTGCAAAATGAGGGATGAGTCCTGGAAAAGAGAGCGGGAGAGGGTGCCCTAAAATGTGGATATAGTCTCTCCCCAAATTTCTGCCTGTCTAATCTCTCCCCAAATTTCTACAGCTAAGGATAAAGTGTTAATAATTAAACTGAGATTTCAAGTTCCACCAAGAGACAGCATTTGTCGTTAAAGTCCAACCAAATGAACTGCCCGATAAACCACAAAAGAAAAAATTGAACATTCCCGTGTCAGATGTTGAGGGCAGGGGTGCTTGTTAAAATGCAGATTCCCAGGCCCCACCCACAGATCTGCAGATTTAGAATCTCTTGGGGGTAATGTCTCAAGTCTGCATTTGCAACAAGCAGCCTTGATGACTCAGGCACACTAGAGTTTGAGCCTCGATGCTCTGTGAGTTGGTACAATCCACATCTCATGCTCAGATGTTCGCTGAAGCAGGCTGCACTTGAGGGCATGGTGTTCTCACTTTAGCTGCCAAGGAAAATGTGTCAGTTGCTGGCATCTTTGGTGCTGGCCAACTAAAGCTAAGAGGTCATTCTGCAACACAGAGATGCTCCCTCCTTTAGATCATCACTGAAAACTTTGATAAGGAAGAGGCCATAGAGACAGGACAGCTGTCCCTCAGCAGTCTAAACAGGAGAATCAGGGCCTTTCATCGTATTGTCCTCAATATCTGGCCTCCCTTCTCTGCCATCTTGTTCTCTCCATATCCTCTGACCCTGGTGCCCCTCTCACCCCATGGAAAACAGCATGTCAAGTCGTGAACAGATATATGTTAAACATCCATTGGGACATTCATAAGGCCCAACGGAAATATGGTAAGCTGGTTGGCACAGGAATATGAAATACCAGTCATTTGTGTCTGGTATCTTGGTTTCAACATTTTATCATTTCCATTGCTGCGACTTCCAATTCTAAAAACATTCACAGGTTAAAAACTAGGAAACGGTCCATAATGAACATGATAAACAATGCACTTTCTCCCACCCTGGTCACTGTGACTAATATGTCTTATTTCTTTTGAGGAGGAGACAGGTCAGTTTTTCAGACCTGTCCTGGAGACACTGTTCAGAATCATACAATATGGCAAACCAGCTAAAGAAATCTCAGCCTTCACATCTGTTAATCAAGTGACCCTTCTCTCAAATGAATATAATATTTTAATTTAAAAAAAAAGTAGTATTGGGTTATTCTAAATTTTCAAGCAATAGGCACCTCATGGAAACCTTTTAAGCTTTATAAGTGGACATACAGAACATTTTTTAAGGATTAAAAAACATGGTAGAATGCATTCCTTATCCATGTCGCTTAGAAAAACTACTTGGTAAGAAGTTCTAATTTTTTAAATCTGGGAGCTAATCTAATTAAATGATTCTAAAGCCAGGCTACAGCCAGCAAACAGGCAAATAAATGCCAACTAGTTCTAACTTAATATAACATTTTTAAAAATTAAGGATTTTAGGGAAAACAACAGGAGAGATATAATGGTGCATGTGAGATGGGGAGACATAGAAAAACAGGCGAAGCTTAATATACAGAGAGATATAGAGACGTATATATTCTAATTCAGTTGCCCCTTTCAACAAGTTTAAGCAAAAGGACAAATAAAAAGGGCAGTTTTGTACTGGGACTGTGTTTCTTAGTTGGCGAGAACAGACAGACCCGTTATAACTTTATAGTTCTAATACTTAAATTACTGAGACTCACAGCCTACCATATATTCAACACCTGTCCCACTTCTCCTAGTCTGAATCTGTACATCCACACACAGATAACAGCATAGTAAGACCTTTTGGTTATTTTCTTACCTATTTCATACTAATCAAGGTTTTTCTGTATTTTACATTTCCTTTTTTTTTTTTTTCTTTGGAGACAGAGTTTTGCTCTTCTTGCCCAGGCTGGAGTGCAATGGCCACAACCTCTGCCTCCCAGGGTCAAGCGATTCTCCTGCCACAGCCTCCCGAGTAGCTGGGATTACAGTCATGTGCCCCTACTCCTGGCTAATTTTGCATTTTTAGTAGAGATGGGGTTTCTCCATGTTGGCCAGGCTGGTCTTGAACTCTGACCTCAGCTGATCTGCCCACCTCGGCCTCCCAAAGTGCTGGGATTACAGGCGTGAGCCTCCGCGCCCAGCCTATATTTTATATTTTCATTAAAATATAATGAATATATAAGGATCCAAGGTTTACAAAAGCATATCCAACTGAAGAATTGTCCCTCTCCAAAGCTAACCTACTGTTGACAAAGTCATGTACATATTTATTCTCCTCAAAATGTCTATACATATATACGGGTGTGTATGTGTTAAGTATACCTTTGTATAACTTTGTGGACACACTATTCTGTATGCATGTATATATTTACACATGTGTGTGAATATATACAAGGAATATTCTGCATTTTGGTAGTTCTGTTTTCCATTAAAGATATTTTGGAAATTTTCCACATTGCCACTTTTATATAGATATCTACCTCAATTTTTAAGGCTGCATAATACTCCAGCGTATAAATGTAGCATAATTTAATCAGTTATATGATTTGTGACTTCTAATATTACCATATTGCAATGAACATCTTGTGGATATCTTTGCATATTGAAGCTGGAGTATCTGTGGGATAGAAACTTGGAAACAAAATTGCTGTCAGTGGTATGAAGCACTTACAATTTTCCCATATATAGTATTGTTAAATGACTTGTCAAAGGGGTTGTACCTATCACAACCCACTTAGAGTATATGAGAGTATTCCTATTTGCCCTTAGCCTTGCTGATACATCACCCCAGCTGTGCTCTCCTGCATTGTTTTCCCCCTTTCTGCTGGATTATTTCCAAGGGTTCCCTCCAGCTATGACCCACTTTCTGCTCGCTCTTTATGCCTAGAGAGTTGTCCATACTGGCATGCTCCAATCTCTTTTCCCATTCTCTTTTATTCTTTAAATTTCTACTATGGAAATCATTAGACATGCATAAAAGTAAAGGAAATAGAATAGACCCTACAGAAGCCCCTATGTGCCTGTCAACCAGCATCAACGCAACATTCTGCTCATTTTATCTATTTTCTGACAACTGACTTTTTTTCTCCTGGAGTGTTTCCAGGTAAATCCTAGTTAAAATGTCAACCATGAATACTATACTATGTGCCTCTAAAGGTGAGGGCTTTAAAAAAATAGTCACTATCCTATTATTTCACCCAATAAAATTAGTAATTCCTTAATATCATCTGATACCCAGTCCATTATAAACTCTTCTCTAATTTCTTTCTCTTTTTAAATTTCTTTTACTTTCTCGAATTCAAAACTGTACTTTTAAGTTTGTTTTGTTCAGGATCCAAACAAGGTCCTTTAAGTTTCTCCAAGTCTTTAAGTCCTACTAACACTTTTATTTTGCAGCTTCAATTTGTTGAAGAAACTGGATTGTTTGTCCTATGGAATTTCCCACATTCTGGATTTAGCATATTAATGTGTTCTTCAATCTCGTGTGTATGTGTGGTGTGCTTGGAGATAGAGTCTCACTGTATTGCCCAGGCTTGAGTGCAATGCCACGATCTTGGCTCACTGCAACCTCCACCTCCCAGGTTCAAGCAATTCTCCTGTCTCAGCCTCCCAAGTAGCTGGGACTACAAGTGCACACTGCCATGTCTGGCTCATTTTTTGTATTTTAGTAGAGACGGGTTTCACCGTGTTGCCCAGGCTGGTCTCGAACTCCTGAGCTCAGGCAATCTGCCCGCCTTGGCCTCCCATGTAATCCTGTGTGTTTTTACTTATCATTAGATGTAGAGGCTTGATTACATTCAGGTTCAATTTTGTTTGTTTTAGGCAATAATTCATCATGGTGGTGGGTTCTTGCTTTGCAACACATCAGAAGCATGTCTCATTGTTCCTTTGTCAGTAATACTAAGATTGATCACTGGGTTCAGATGTTATGAACCTGAGCTATCCAATAAATGTTTCTCATCAACTTTTTATCTCATGCTTTTAGCAGCTAGATCTGTTACTTCATTAGAGGTGGCAAAATGGTAATTTCCTAATCTTATCATTCCTCTTGTATTTACCTGATTCTTACATGAAGAATTTTCCCTTATCGAAAGAAGTTGGGATAAATGATTCACTTTACCCATGAGCAATTTTCAAAATATTGAATTGGCACCCTAGTAACCTCCAAAGGTGACCAATTAGTTTTTAAAATAGCATTAAGATCTCAGGGCCGTTTTATATATATCATGTTTCAAAATATACTCTTTCTGATGCTCACACTAACCCATCTTTGGTCAATGGCAATCCTTTCAAGTTAGTTAGCTCCTGGGTCCTTTTGACACGACCTTACTCTGATTGCTTCCCTGCTTTCTGACACAAAGTATTTCAGACTCATCTGTCCTTTCTCTGCCCCCTTTCAGTGGGACAGTCTGGGTGGCAAGGGTGGGCCTTACTATTGAGCTATGATTATTTCTAGGCCTTTTCAGTGAACAAAGCTATGCAACATGTATTTTCCAGAAATAAAAATAAATCACATGATTATTGATTGTATTGTGTCTCTTTTCTCTTCTGCTAAAAATCTTGGCTCTTGATTCCAGTGACACAAGTAAATATTTTCTTTATCACATATAAATACCCAAATGACACTACCAATATCATTGATAAAAATAAAACTATTGAATGCAGTTTAAGATTTATTTGTAGTTGTTTGGTCTGTAGTGTATATTCCATTAGCAAAGTACAGACAAAATACTAGGCGTTCAAGTCACTTGAAGTAATTCTTCGGTGGGGCTATACCATCAACTTGACAGACTGTTAAGTCTGTTTTAGTTTTAAGAGTTGCTTTTTCAAAAAATGTTTATTATACAAAACATTGACAAGGCCTCAAAGTAAAAGGTACACAAGATACAGAAATAGTTGCCATCCTTGTATAGCTCCCTACCACCACTAATAAGGGGATCATTTTATTAGTTACTGGTATAACTAATCCTTCTATTGCTTTACAAAAAAAGCAAATACCTATATTTTTTTCCATTTGTCTCTTTGTTATACAACAGATAGCACACCATACATTCTGTTCTGTAATTTACATTTTTCATTTCCTATATACTGGGGATTTCTCCAGATTAGAACTACAAAAATAGTTCACAGTCCTTTCTACAGCTGTGCAGTACTCCATTGTATAGATACACCCTAGTTTCTTCCATCAATTCCCTATCAGTGGAGATTTGGTTGGCTTCTGTAGCTGTTAGAAATTGTGCTGTAATCAAGATCTTTGTGCAAATACCATTTTATATTCTTGAAAGTGCATCTCATATTCTTCGAAGTGGGTCTGTCAGGTTGAAGGATATACTCATTCAATTTTGCTGGTTATTAACAAATACCAACCACAGGGATATGTACTTTTTAAGAGTGCTTGTTTCCCTACTGTCTCAACAGACTGCATTGTCTAACTTGGATTTTCCCCAATATGACAGGTAAGAAAGGTATTTCCATTATTTTATTTTATTTTGCATTTGCCTGTTTATGCATATCCTCGTATGTTTAAAGGTCATTTGCATTTTATTTTCTGTGAACTGTCTGTTCATATCTTTTTGCCTATTCTTCAGGTTCCTCTCAAAGTTTAAAATTCTTCATATATAGGGCTACAATTAGCCCCTTGCGATAAAGGCTGCAAATATTTTCAGCTATCCAAAAAAGTTTGTCTTCTTCTCTGTCACCCAGGCTGGAGTGCAGTGGCTTGTTTACTGTATCCTCAAACTCCTGGGCTCAAACAGTCCTCCCACTTCAGCCTCCCAAGTAGGTGGGACCCAGCCCAGGACTTTTTTTTTTTTTTTGTAGAGCCAGTTTTACTAGGTTGCCCAGGTTGGTTTTGAATTCCTGGTCTCAAGCAGTCCTTCTGCCTCAGCCTCCCAAAATTGCTGGGATTACAGGCATGAACCACTGCATCTGGCTGAAAATTCTTTTTAGTTAAATATATAATTTTTTCTTTTTATTGCTGTTGAATTTTCAGTCCTAGAAAAGTTTTTTTCACTGTCAGATTATACAATAATTAATCTATGTTTTCTTCCAGTTAGGGGTTTTCATTTTTAAAATTGGGTCTTTGATCTATTCAGATTTTATCCTGTGTACTCTGAAAAATTGATTCGATTTCATTTCTTTTCCAGATGGTTAACCACACTTGTCTCAACACCATTTTTAAAGCCTTTTTCTCTATGAATGAGATGCTTCTTTTATCATAGATAAAATTGCTAGACTTTCTCATATTATCAACAGTATGTTATAATATTTAATAAGGTTATCCCTCCTTCCACACTGTTTTTTTCTAGTACCTTCTGGTTATTTTTGTTTATTCCTTCCAGTACCTTGGTATAAAAAAAACTTCTTGCTTTATTGAAATCTGGTATGGCCCTTTAAATATATATTATCCGTACGAATGAAGCATTTCAAAAGTGTTCTCCAAATAATATACTACAACCAATCCTAAGCAATTTTTTTTTTTTTTTGGAAAATTAGTCTTAGAAGAAAAAATATAAAACAGAAGTTATCTTAAGGAAATGCACAGACACAGGTAAAGCTATGTATGGTGGCTACAACACCCAGAGAAGACTTCCCTAATAACAACAGCAGCATTTACTGAATATTCACTGGGTCCATGGTCCTGTAGTTAACTATTAAACAGAGACTGGTCCATATAAAAGACCCAAGAAAATATACAGCTGTCTTGTTTTGGCTATCACAGTAAAATTTATTCCATAAAATAAAAGCACACTGTGCATAAGTAAGCAAAGATCAAACGCTGTAATAGATTTTTAAGAAAACATTTAGCACCCACTGTATTATTTAAAATGTGAAGATTGTGAACTTCTCTTCTAGTTCAATCTTCATAAAATTACACATACTACACCTCAGGGTAAAATCTAACTTTAAAAAGAGTTGTAACATCTTTCAAATAAATCCAATTCAGTTTGCAGGAAGATTAAGTTTCACTTTATATTTGGGCATATCTTTTTCTTGAATCACTTGGCACATCTGTGGCCAGAAACTCTATTTACTAAGTAAACCAAGGAACTTCTTCCCTCCAAGGGCTGGGACAAAGATTCCTGCACAAAAAGCTTCCTGTGTAAGTGAAACCTGTCATTCTCCCAGCAAAGGATAATTGAGATTAGAGAGTATATAAAACAAAAATACAAAAATATTACCCAAATTATTTGTACCACATACAGGTTTGAAACCTGGCCATCTAAGATACTAACTAAAAAGACTATTATTGTTCTTAACTTAGAGAAATCAGACAACACATCATGATTCTCATGTTGCCTTCTTGCACTAACCTAATCTGACAAGTGAGACAAATTGTTCATTGGGAAAATGTTTATACTGTGCTTCAGTATAATTTGCTTATTCTTTAGTAGGCGAGAAATGTTGAAAATAGAACATTCAGTCTTTCTGGCAGTTAATCAACAGTGATAAAACCTTACATTTCCTAACAACTACAAATTCCCTAATTAACCATTTTAAAAATGCAATAACCAAAACCATTAAACCATTATTTGCTCTAGTTCATTGTTATTTATTTACATAGCTACCTTTCTCCTAGACAAGAAACGTTAGCCAAAGATGCCTTGTTGGTGACAATCCTATTCAGTTTTTATTTATTTATTTAGTGAAGGGTTTTCTCAGCAGCCAGTTACCACATGGAGCTTTTTCACAGTTTCAAAAAAGTTTTCCTCATTTTAAAACTGCAAAAAAATGTACACTTGATTGCATTTCCAAAAAAAAAGTTCAATCAATCTTTTAGCATTTTTGTAATATAACTTCAAATATGTAATGATTTAATTAATACAATACTCTTAATAAAACAACAACAAACCCAAGTGCTAAGGCTAGACACAGTGGCTAACACCTGTAATCCCAGCACTTTGGGAGGCCAAGGCAGGCAGATCACAAGTTCAGAAGTTCGAAACCAGCCTGGCCAACATGGTGAAACCCTGTTTCTACTAAAAATACAAAACTTAGCTGGGCATGGTGGCATGCACCTGTAATCCCAGCTACTCAGGAGGCTAAGGCAGGAGAATTGCTTGAACCTGGGAGGCGGAGGTTGCAGTGAGCCAAAATCGTGCCACTGCACTCCATCCTGGGCAACAGAGTAAGGCTCCGTCTCAAAACAAAAAACAAAAAACAAACAAACAAACAAAAAACCCAAGGGCTAGCTCATTTCTGGTGCCATAAGACATAACAGCACCACTTGTTTTTATATTTTAGTGATTAAATGTATACAGTTTTAGCACCAATCTATGAAAGTTAGATGTTAACAAAAATAAATTACTTGGCTTAATAGGAAGTAACAGTCTTAATAACCCCTTAAGTGAAGAAATTTGTTCCACTTGCTGCATCAAAGTAGAAAATAATAGTATTAAAGGGGGAAACAAAGGACAGCCTTTTAGTTGAGGCTTTTCAGTACATGAATCGCTGAATTATTGAAGTCATGTTCCTTGGAAGTGTAGAATTATACCACATATAGAAGGTTCCAAGGAGCTATGTTGTTATACACTGTATGTCAGGATAGTCCACATTTAAGATGCTGAACATGGCTTAGCAGCCTTAAATATAAAAAGGAGGAAAACCCGAAAAAGTTATGCTAGTGATCAACTCCCATCCTTTAACCAAAAATCTGTCTTGTCACTTCATTTCAAAAACAAAGTGAAATATTCTAAACAACTGACAAATTTTGACATAAAAACACATTGAATTCAGATTATCAGTTATTAGACACCATAAATACATGATTAAGAAGACAAAATAAAGTGCACCTTTACAGTATAACAAGAGACTCGGAAATCACTTCCTAAATTGGCAATATAGATTGCAATATAGAAAGTATCTGACTAGCAAAGTTAGATTAAAAAATTTTCAGCTGAAAAATTAGTTTTTCAGTACATCAGAGGGACAAATAACCTTTTATTTGAAGGTATTAAATTTAGAGGCTTGTATATTTCAATTTTGTGTAGGAGAAAGGAAAGCCATTCTTCTAGAAGGCACTAACTGGTTTAAATGTGCGAGTGAGTTCATAAAGAAAACACGTGCAAAGTATAATCAAGAAGGCTGTCTGGTTCTTGTGTTGTATTCATTATTCTTCAGCATAGACTATGCATTATTGCTGAACAATTGTATCAGTCACCAGGTTTTCCCATAAGAGCTTTAGCGTGTTCAGTCCACAGTGTCGCAGATCTCCTTTACTTTCTGGTTGAATTCTTCTGGTTGATCTGCATATACATAATGTCCTGCCCCAAGAATAGCCTGGATAAGAAAAAGTATTCAGATGGTTAGTGAGTAAAAGCATTTAATAAAACACAATGATATATACTCAAAGATACTTAGTAATAAAAGTGAGAGCCACTATGTTTAAATAAAACACATGATAAAAAGTAATAATCTATAGTAAATGTTAAGTATTTCCATTAAAAGGATCTGAGAATAGAAAAATCTACTGAATCTTAGTACAATTTTAATATGCAAAAAACACTAAATTGACCACAAATAAATGGCCAACAGAGAAACTAAAAAAAGTGAGAGTGTGCTGCCTTGCGAGGTGGGAATTACCTGAGCTACTAGACCAGTACCTCTGTCCATCTCTCCTAATGCTGTGGTTCTAGGGACAGGAGTTCACTCAGAAAGGTGGTTCACTGTTTGTACATGAAGATGTGCGCAGGCCAAACACTGCATCCATCACATATACCCCGACTGAGGTTGCAAGTATAGCTCAGTTGACCTGCAACACGAGGATGACCTAAAAATCTCTTTTAAGAAAGATAATAAAACAGACTTCACCTATATCTAAAAAACCAAATCAAGCCACACACTTACTATTGTCTTCACATATGAATGTGGTCGTAATGACTGGATGCTGGTGCCAGAATTGCCATCTATGCAGGATCGGGCGCCAAAGATCACTGAAACTGGAATGTCAGGGTGCATTTTACCAATTCGCTGGAGCATTGGCCTTTTTGCCCATCCATAAGGAATAGTCATATTCTTGAAAGCTGTCTCACCACTTTAATGACAAGGAAAAATCACAATGTATGATTTTTGGGAATGAGTATGCATTGCACTGTCACTTCTATCAAAACACATTCATACTTAGCTTTTCCAGCACTTAAGAAAACCCTCAGCTTAAATAGAAAATAATTTACAAGACAGTTTAAGGAACAAGTTAGATAAGCAAGGCTGCTGTATGAACTAACTAAGTTTTCTTCTAAATCAAAATGTACAACCCCAATTCTCCATTATTATTTACTGTGGAGATAGCAGCTAAAAATATGTTTTTTCACCCTTACTTAAACTGATGTAGAAAGAAGGTAGCTTATCCCCAGGTTCATGGCACCAGCATTTCACCTGCAATGCCAAAACCATTATCAAGTTAAGAAGAAACTCAGATGATGTATTCTTGGGAACTCTCAGGATAGGTCTATTTTGCTGTTGCTCCACTATTCTTATAGAACTAGACATCATTCTAATTTGCCTTTTATGAAGAATTCAAGTCTCACCACAAGAAAGGTAACAAACTAGGACTACACGAACACATGTAATCATGAAATGAGAGCACATGAAGAGTAAAACTTAGACCGATCAGGAAATTGAATGAGGTTCCTGGGGCAGACCCCTAAAACAAAACTGTTGAAACAAATCAATAAAGTGTGTAGACCGAATCCACCAGACCTGACTGTCTAGCAAGTCACAAAACCTCAATCTCTTGAGGACCTTGAACCTCCAGCCTCCCTAACTCTTGGCAGAGAACCTCTAACCTACTTTATTAAAAAGACTGAGACTACAGCTACACCTATAAATAGCTGCCATGGCCTCAATCTTTTTAATAAAGTAGGTGTACATATTTTCTGCCAAAGTGAGGGAGGAAATAAAAGGGAGGGAGGCTGTCTCTGCATCTTGCCTCTTAGCCTTTCATCCAAACCTCAGGTCTTAGAAAGAATGAGATATCACTTCTCTGTCTTCATGTATGCTCCATGGCCCACCTATACAGAATCACCAGAGTATTTGTTAGAGATGCAACCCAGAAATGCTAATCTGAGTCTTAGAAATAAGCCTCAGGAGTCACATTTTAACAAGCACCCCCAATAATTCCAGTATACAACATAGCATGGGAACTGTGGCCCTCATCTTTGCACTCTATTCTTGATGCTCCTCCTAGAAACTTTAGGGCCTTAAATTCAGCCTCCTCCTAGCTCTCCACTGTCGTCAGGCTCTGTTTTCTCCACTGGTACTTTTCACCCAACATTCATAAGTCATATTTAAAAAAAAATACATTTGGCCCTCTTGCTCCCTCTGGCTACTATGCTCCATTCTCTTTCTCTCCTTCTAATCACTGTCAAAATACAGGCAGAATCCTTCACTTACTCCTCACCCTCTACAGCTGCATTTCTAATGCAGACCTACAGATGTTTAGAGTTGTTCAGGAGTACAACCATCAAATTAACTTGAAAAATACTATACAGGATCTCCCATTCACTTGGGAGATTCAATACCCTTCAGTGTAGTAAAGGTTATAAGAGAATTAATAGTAAAGACAACCACTTACTTTTGTTTAATCCAGCACCCTTTTCTCTCTCTCTCTCTCTCTTTTTTTTGATGGAACATTTATATTCAGTTTGGGAAATACTTCTTTAAATGTGAAATTCCTTAACTCTCAACTCAAACCATCTCCTGGAGATGCCCAAGACCAATGCTTCCTTAACTTATTCATAAGAATTTGGGGGGAAGCGTGAACATCTTACTTTTTAATCTCCCATCAGAACTCAGCACATTTTTTTATACAGGAGGTACTCTAAGAATAGATGAATAAATTAAGACATATTAGACATTTTGTCCTTTTAAATTCATTTAACTACTGATAAAAATCTTCTGAAACACTGATATATTTTCAAAAAAAATAGTATAAAACACACACACACACACACACACACACACACGGTAAATTTACACTCCTAACCCTCACCTTGGAGTCTGCACATTACAGTGGTAGATGTATTCTGTCACAGTATCGTCCTCAAACATTGAAGAATACTTCCGTTTGAAATCAGGCCTTAAACGCTGCACTAGACTTAAACCTATTTAACAGGAAATTAAAAAATGTATGTTTTAAATTATAATTAACTTATCAACTAAATAATATAGAGTTTTAGTGCTTGCCTGTGTAATGAATGTTATGTGCACACATACCTATAAATATATATTGCAGGTGGGAAAAAGCACACATTCTGATAGCTGTCCTCCTCAAGTTCCCCAAGGAAATATTAATATAAAAATTAAAGAGTATCGTATTTTGACTTACAGATGTGCTTTAGGGCCTCAAAAACATTTACGTTAGAAGGCCAACGAGTAGCTCATACATAAAATTAATGTATTAACTTGTATTTCTTCCATAATTATAACACATTAGCATCTAAATGAAGTAAATTGGTATATATAAACTTTTCTGTATGAAAATACATTCAGTTTCTTCTTGGGACACTAGGAAGACTCCCTGCTATGGTCATCCATGGTGGCACCCACAACCCCACTCTAGAAAAAGTCCAGGGCAAAGCCCCCAAGGGAAAGAGGATGAAGAGCAGAAGCTTTCTTCTAGTCACAATTTTTCATTCTGAGGCCGCAGAGACTGACTGGTCTCCCTTTCTGCTGCCACTACCCCATGACTCCAGCAAGGCTTTACTTCTCTACTTGCCCTTTAATCCCATCTCTGAGGAATTATACAGCTCCACCAAGAAATTCTGTCATGCAGTTGATTCTGTATCATCGCCCCACCCTCAAGTGCAAGCAATAATGGGAGGCTGAGGGCATGGCTTTAAAGAGCCTCTCCTAGGTGTCCTCCCTTGCCCATCACTGTCTCCTAATTTCTCTTCATACTTTACTTTTCCCATAATTGTTATTTGTGTGCCTGTGATCTAGTAAAATCCATTTATATTTCAAGACTATAAAGACTAAATGAAGCTCTTAAGTAGTTTACCAGAGGAGGACCAGGCATATAAGGAGTGGCTCTACTGGGGAGGGCTGAAAGACTTCAGGTAGGCAAAATGTGCCATCTGCTGAGGCAGTAAAGTGTGGTCACCAATTCAACCCCCCTACCCTGCTCTAAGTCCTGCAGTTCCACTGCTCTCCCAATCCAAAGAGAAGGCACTAGGACCAAAAGGGGCCAGGGCTGGGCAAAGGAGAACAGAATTTATAGTCACCTGCATGACAGTTAATCCCATACCCTCATCCACACCCCCATGCCTCTTCTCTTTTTTTCTAACAGAACCCATTTTTTTTTTTTTTTTCCTGAGACAGGGTCTTGCTCTGTTGCCCAGGCTGGAGTACAGTGGTGCGCTCTCAGCTCACCACAACCTCCACCTCCCAGGTTTGAGCAATTCTCATGCCTCAGCCTCCCCAGTAGCTGCGATTACAGGTGTGTGTTACCACGCCTAGCTAATCATTTTATATTTTTAGTAGAGACGGGGTTTGCCATGTTGGTCAGGCTAGTCTTGAAGCCTGGCCTCAAGTGATCTGCCAACCTCAGCCTCCCAAAGTGCTGGGATTACAGGTGTGGGCCATGGCAGCTGGCTAGAACCCATCTTTTCTGTAGTATCAATTAGGCAGCAATGTGCCCAGGAAAGCAGGCCCTGGGAACAAATCATGACTGATTAGTCATAGAAATTTCTTCTTTGCTGGTGGAAGGACTAGGAGTGTACAGAGACATAATGGGAGGTCGGCTGGGGCCTTCCAGGGAGAATTTTCTTCCCTGACAAAGCATTATGGAGAGAAGGACCATTTTCCATGCTATTCCTTCTTTTTGCTCAGGATGCTGTTTTGTGAGATGGTGCTTAATGCCATGGCAGGCATCAAACCCCATGAGGAAAAAGGTCAAGAAAATCACAGACACAGACCCAAACCTTAACATCAATGAGCAAACAACTAGAACAAGTGCTAAAACCTATCTCCAGATTGCTTCTTAGGGAAATAATAAAAAGCCTTAAATTTAAGCCACTGGGTATTCAATTACTTACAACTAAAAGTACTCCAAACTCATACAAGTTGTACGGGGGAAAGGCCGAGGGTCAAACCATCATTATCTGTGACAGTGAGGGAAGGAAATTCCCATGGCTATGGGGCTAGACAGAGCAGCTGAGAGTGAAATAAAAGTCAATCAGGAACTAAACACTGGTACCTCAAAATATGACCAGAAATATGTATCAGGAGTCTCCAAAATGTTGTGGAAAAAATATCTTTCCAACATTCTGGATAAGGGAAATCTGTGAGTATGGTGGTATCTTTTATCCCCAGGGGATCTACCAAATGGTATCATCAATTGGCCAAATGCTCTCCAATGCTCACCAGCAGGGTAACATGCTACACTTCTCCCAGGTGCTGGGCTAGCAGAGCTCCTTATATACTCCCCAAAACACTCTGCTTGCCTGGCTTTTTTCAGAGTATTCAGGACTGACTAAGGGCATCCTCAGCATTCCCCTCCTTCTCGCTTTACTAATTACTTATAATGTTTCAATATAAAGACTCCCCTTTGAGGAGAAAAGCCTAGTTACAATCCTCTTTGTGCAAGACATGGTACTTATTAAAGGAAGAGGATAAAAAGGGTTCAGTCTTGTTTGTTTTTAAGATTTTGACTAATGATAGTGAATACTCCTCTACTGATAATCTATAAACATTTTGCTTTCTTAGTACATAAGCACTCACCAAAGGGTCCTGCAATCCTTAGGCCAGCTAAAGGGTTAAAGGGAGTCAATATTGCTCCCAAGGCTCTGATCCAAACTGGAATTGGTCTGTCTTGATCAGCAAGGTCTGGTCGTTCAGGGAAACCCCAAGGCTCCACTAAAATGAGATGATTAACCCTGTTGGGGGAAAGAACAGATTTAAGTTCATTTGGTAAAATCACCCTAAGACTATAAAGAGCTAACATGATTTATAAAATAAAGGTAGAGTAAACCACCTTCAAAAACCTTCACGTTAAAGACTAGTGGCTAAAGAGTCACATCATGCTCTTATTCTGTGTAAACTTATGTAGATCACTAGCCACTCAGAAAAATCCAAAGACTCTATGTATGTCAAGGTTGACAAAGCAAAAATGGCTCAAGATCACTATCACATTCTTATAAAATAGCCTCATATACCAAAAATCATCATCTCCCATGAATCAAACATCCTAAAAATTTAAGAGAAGTTAAGGATTTAAAGTGGGTTCAAAAGTGCTTTAAATGAACTTTTCATAAACACAAAGATAACGTAAGGTGGACTGAAAATACTCCCTATTTTGGGATTCTAGAATTGTTGAAAAGGAACATGTCTGTCTACCTTACCCATGGTATCACGCTATACTGACATTAGATTCTGTTCCCAATTCTTCCCCAATTTTCTTCTTCATTGACCAAGAGATAGAAAATCTTCAGTACCACTTCATATAAAATTATTTCATATTGTTAATAATTTTAATATTTCCATCTTATGAAACTTCTTCCCACTGAAGGAAAACCAGAACTATCAGCAGTACTTCCACGTAGCTGCATCATGCTTTATACTTCATAAAGGTTCTAAACGAAGTACAAAGATCCTTCTGACACAAAACAATGTTCAGCTGTAACCAAACCAGCCAAGAAATGCCAGCTAAAAAATCTCCCAAGGATAAACTGACAATGATTCTAAAGTCTTTTCCTAAGTTATAACTGAAACAGAAAGGCAAAGAAACGAAAACATGGGCACAGATGGTATTATTCCTCATATAAAATCTATTCAATTATTGTTGTCAGTATACATAATGAGTTAGTAACAGGTCCATACTCTGATTGCTTTTTTTTTTTAAACACAGAAAGCTTGAGAGCACAGAGCTCTATGATTCCTTGGGGAATACTGGGTCCAATCTTTCATCTCAGACCAGAAGGAAGCTAAGATATACTATGTGGCCTGCTCTGGTATATAACATTAGTTCATGTAGAACTAAGGCTGAAACCCACATTTCTCTACTCCAGCATGCTAACAGATGCCAATAAGCAATTTTCTAAACATAGGCTAATCAACATAGATGTATTAGTAAAGGTAAAACTTAACCTTTATCAACTCTCAAGGCCAGTCCTAATACTATATTCTATATTTCATAGCGCTGAGAACATAGGTAGAATATAGTCATAAAGATGTATGAAGATATGTGATAAATGAGTTTCATATAATTATGAAGTATACCTTCACAGTCTAAAAATTTCATATGAGAATATTTTATAACAGCATATCAGAAAGAGGTTGGAAATGAGTGTTTTGCTTTGTTTTTTAATGGCAAAAACTATCTCTTATATTTTGACCACCTCCTGAATTCCTTCTATTACAGCCCACAATAAGATCTGGGGAAGGGGAAGGGGAAGGGAGAGGCCTAACAGAGGTATGAGTGGAACTAACAAGACAGACACCTAGTTGAAAGCAGCAAAGATTCATGTTAAGAAACAGTCACTATTTTTCACTATTGACTTACCTCCTAAGGAAAAAAATGAACTCTTTATTAAAACATACCCTACCCTAAGCAAGTGTTAAATTTTTGTCATAAATTTGTTAATGAATCTTGCTCAGTCTGCTCTAGGCTCTTTCTGACCTGCTAACTCAAAAACAAGGAGGACAAAGAAAAACTTGACGGAAGTCTCATCTATCTCTAGGTAAGTGACTGTTTTTGCCTTAGTTCTGGCTTGCCTTTAAAATATGATCTTCAAAATTTAATCCCTAGGTGAAAATGTCAGTTTAACAAATTATGCAAAGTATATATACTAAGGCAGATGACCTCTTTTGTTTCTTTTTGAAAAGGAGCAAACTGTCCCTACAATTGCTCAATTCTGTCTTCATAACCTAGCATGATGCTTAGCACATGGCAGATGCTTGGTAAACATTTGGGTTAATATGCTTTTCTACATTTTCTTTTGGTCCTAGTCTATTAAGGATATACAAATTTTATAAAGCATAATCATAGCATAAGCATATCCAGCTAACTATTTCTAGATGACATCAGAACATCACTGCTATTTATTAATCTCATTATTGGGTAATAAAATCCATTTAGGTGGTCAAGAACCAGTCTAGTTTTTTTTTTTAAATAAAATTATATTGTTTGGAATAGAAAAATAAATCATAAGCATTGAATATTGGCCACAAAATTGTATTAATATATGTATGCGTGGGTGTCTGAAACAAGTTTTGTGGGGTGATACACTTAAATTTTTCTATTCCAAACAATACAGAAGGGCCATAGTCAAAAAAGTTTGAACACAGTTTTTTAAAACTCTACAACATCTAAACTGTAGTTAACTGTAGTTATATATCATCTGCTTCTACATGTAAAGACCCCAGAAAATAATTTTCCTTATTTTTGGTTGTAAAGATTTTAAATAAGATAGACCATGCAAAGCACTCAGATTGGTGGCTATCAAATGCCAAGTATTCAGTAAATGTAAGCTAGTTACAGTAGGGTGAATAGGAAGACTACAAGAGTAGAATTAATTCCAGGGAAGATGGAAAGACAGGCTTTTATTCTTCAGAAGAGCCTGATCACTGGTTACTATAATATTACACCAGACCAAGGTCCCAGGCTATCTTCTAACCTCCTCTTTTAGTAAAAATATTATCTCCTCACTTGATAGGAGTTACTGGTTTTAATGTACATCTGAACTATTATAATTTATCTAAACCCCACTCTTTTATATTCCAGAGAAAGCTCCCTGCTGGGATTGTTAGTTCACATCTAGGGTAAAGAATGGGTCCAACCAGACAGCACATGTGAGTCATCCTATTAGACATCCTTGTCATGAACCAGAGACTGGTTTAAACCACAGGAAAAACAAAGAATCAGCAGAGCAAGAACAACAGAACAATGCATCAGTTTTGAAATATAAAAAGGCATTCTTTCTAATGTTAGTCATTAGAATTGGCCTTGAGTTTGAAGATGGTGAGCAGATTATATCCTTAAGGGCAAAGCAGTGGACAACACCTGCACCAACACACTGGTACCTGATTTCACTTGGTCTAAATGCTAACAAGGGTAGATAAGCCTGACCTTCAATGGGATTTACAGACAACCACCAGTCAGAAATACTGCAATAAGAACAATCATCAGGCCAGGCCTGGTGGCTCACACCTGTAAACCCAACACTTTGGGAGGCTGAGGCAAGTGGATCACTTCTTGCCAGGAGTTCGAGATCAGCCTGGCCAACAAGTCAAAACTCTGTCTCTACTAAAAATACAAAAAATTAGCAGGGCATGGTGGTGCAACCTGTAATCCCAACTACTCAGAAGGCTGAGGCACGAAAATCACTTGAACCCAGGAGACAGAGGTTGCAGTGAGCCCAGATCGTGACACTGAACTCCAGCCTGGGCAACAGAGCGAGACAATGTCTCAGGAAAATCAGACCTAGAACCAAAATGTATAAGGGAGTCTTAAAAAAATGATCAGAAAGAATTCTAGTCAATGCACAAAGGAGGCATTTGCAAAATGAAGGTAGCCCAAGGTATTTCCCATTGGCTCCAAGCCACTGGAGGGAGAAAAGGGAAGGGTCAGAGAACAACAAACTAAATACCTCCAACTTCAAGTAGAACAGCTTTTCCTAGAACAGCAGGGGGGCCAACAAAAATTGCTCAGCTCAGTTCTGTACAATCAGAAGACAGAGCCAGGCAAAAGAAAAGTGTTCAAGATAAAATTATCTAAAAACCTTTTGCAAGAGAAATAAAGACTAGTCATAACCTATCCTACTTGGAATAGATCTCTTTGCTAAACACTTTCTAAGTTAAAGTTACTAGAATCTCATTTTCCTTAGTTTATAACAAATATCTTCAAAACACAGTGTTTGTATGGGGTCCTGGGCAGCAGGGACCAGAAGGAAAGGAAAATTAAGAGAGAAAATTGGGCTGGGTGCAGTGGCTCATGCCTGTAATCCCAGCACTTTGGGAGGCTGAGGAGGGTGGATCACCTGAAGTCAGGAGTTCAAGACCAGCCTGGCCAACATGGCAAAACTCCACCTCTACTAAAAATACAAAAATTAGCCAGGTGTGATGGCAGGTGCCTGTAATCCCAGCTACTAGGGAGGCTGAGGCAGGAGAATCACTTAAACCCGGAAGGCGGAGGTTGCAGTGAGTCGAGATCATACCACTGCACTCCAGCTCTGGGCTGCAGAGCAAGACTCTGTCTCAAGAAAAAAAAAGAAAAAGAAAAAACTGGGCAGATATATGAAAGAAAGGTAATAGTATACATGGCTATTACTGCTTTACTCTTCCTTATGACTTCCTTATGAACAGAAGGTTTTACAGAATGGTAGCCCAAGATACCTCACACAGTGAGCGATCCTACATATTAATCTACTAAAGAAATTATAGATGGCATATCTAATTATTAGACATTGTGGCAAGAGAATTGAGATGAACTAAAGTTATTTTTTGGGAAGAAGCATGGGGGATATGCCTTCATTTAGAGTCATCTACTAATCAGTTCATAACTTCTCTGCTCACCAGCCATCTGCCCTTCCAGAATGGCCCCGGCATCTGCCTAGCATACGGCCTTCACAATTTCTGTCCCACTGCCTAGAATGCACTTCTGTTACCTGCTATTCCCCTTTGAGACCTCAGCCCAAGCTACACTTCTTTAGGTACCATACTAGACCTCAAGACTAGGTCAGGTTCTCACCAAGAGTTCTCTCAGGAGTTCACCACCCACCTTTCCGCTACAGCATTTGACACAACTGTCATGCTACTTGTGTGGTTATTTAATTTGTGTACCTTCCCCCAATACACTGTAAGCCTTATACACAAAGGGATTCTAGCTTTGTTCCCCACTGCCCACCACAGAGTCCAGCACAAAGGTTATACCAGGCATATATATGATGAATGAACAAAGGACATGATGAAGCACAGGGTCATTATTTTAATTAAGGTATGTTAATACCATCTGTTTTTAAAAGAACTGCTAAAATTTATAATGTGACTGGAGCTCAGCTGCCTCTTTAGACATTTTGTCAAGAAGAGGATTAAAACAAAATGGCTCAAAACACAAAGTCACTCAGTATTATTTGAACACAACCAACCTACTGGAATATGATATTAAGAGTATTTCATTAACCACCAATATTTCAATGGAAGAATCATCCAGGTACTTTTACATAAAGTATCACAATTGTTTAATATTCAGTTTTTAATCAGCATCAACTTCTGATGAAAATATGGAACCACTGCCACAAGTTAGGCTATAAGATGACCTTTTTGGACAGCAGCACTTTGCTGCTCACAGAAATGATCCACCCACACTGACCTAATGTACCAAAAGTTGGCAAAAATTGATCAGCTTTTATTTGTTCTTTAGAGTAAGAATCCTGATTAAACAGGCACATTAAACTAGACATTTTCATCCTTCTCCTCAACTGTCCTATAAAAGTAACAAATGGAAAAATGCAGCTGCCCATAATTTTGACAAGGACTGAAATAGGTATGAGAGAGAACACGAAGTCCCAACAAATAAAATAACATTGTTTTTGTATTTTTTCCCTCCATGCATAAAACAGAAGTAAGGAGCCGTCATTTTACTTAAAAGAAAAAAATAAAAATTATATTTGCAACACCTGAGGAAGCAAAGGAAAAGGTAACATTCTCAGCCAGGCGCAGTGGCTCATCCCAGCAATTCTGGAAGCAGGAGGATCATCTGAGGCCAGGAGTTTGATGCCAGCCTGGGTAACACAGTGAGATCCCCATCTCCACACAAAATTTAAAAAGTTACCTAGGCATGGTGGCACACCTGTGGTACTAGCTACATGGGAGGATTGCTGAGCCTAGGAGGTCAAGGCTGCACTGAGCCATGATTGTGCCACTGCACTGTGCAACAGAGTAAGACTCCATCTCTAAGAGAAAAAAAAAGGTGACATTCTCAAAGTCCATTATCGAAAAAAGAGAGAGAGACAAAAGAGGCACAGTGAGTGTAAGCAATGATCTGAATTTCACTTGATCTCCAGACCACTTTTTCCCTCCTCTCACCACATCCCACCAAAAGTCTTTCTGAAACTCAAAGATTCATTTCAATCTCATGACAGCATAATAAAAATGCTACTGGATCAAAAACAAGCTGGATGAGGCACTGAGTAGGCAGTTCAGTACCTGCTTGTTGATACCAAGCAGATTGCTCTGTTGCACCAGAGAAAATGTGTATGTGCTGCAAAGAAGCTTCTCTAGCTCAGGTGAAACATTCCAGATCACACAGAAAGCAACGCTGACAACTACCCCATCTGCTTAGTGGGAATGCCAACTTCAAGAAACACCAAACACTAAACCTCACTTAATATGAAGTTTGCTATAATGGTGAACACTTATAGTACTCGGTCAGCTTAATCCTGTTTAATGTTTGGATCTGTGAGTCTACTGAACTATTAACTATTAGATCATCTATGTAAATTTGTACAAATTTGCCCAACCAGGATCAAGCAGAAAAAAAAAAATCCTTTTAAGTAAAAAATTAACAAACATAAGCAACATTATTAGTAATATGAATATACATGTGGATAGCAAGACCCAAGGATACCAAAGGAGATGATGCACCTTGCAGAAAACACAAGAGATACTCATTTTTCCCTGTCCTCTCCATTTAAAGAGAAGGGCTTCCAGGGAAGCCATCCTGAAAAGCAATGAAGGAAAAAAGCTAGGGAGATTGTTAATTTTGGTCTTCCTATATTATGTGCTACAATGGGGTATTATCTGGTCTATTAGGATGGGAAGAAAAAAACAAACTATAAAATTTTACTTTTATTTAGTAGATTTAACACACTTCTAAACTAAAGTTGTTGGTTTAAATGGCTGGTCAATTTGTTTAATTCTGTAAAATATTCATATGTTATATATATGTAAATGTTAGAAGAAACACTCTCACTAATATCTTTCTCTCACACATACATATAGAATGATCTCTTCATTTCCACTGTTGTTTTTATGCTATAATAACTTAAGATGTAGACTAACTAGGCAAAAGGCATAAAATTGAAATATCTGCCTGCTTATGCTTGCATATCTGAAACTAATTTTTCCCCCAACAATAAATTAGAAAGGTATGATATGACCAGCTCCTATCTCTTGATACTTCTATGCAAAATGGAAAAAGAACAGAGAGAAGAACATACGATTGCAAGCTAAAAGTTGAACTTAGCTTATAATTCTCTTTCGCAAAATCACCTATTCAAGAAACATTTACTAGGCAGCCATTATGTGCCAACCATGGTGTTCTGACTGACTGGACATAATCACGATTTGATATATTTGCAAATCCAGAAGACATTATTTTGACGTTAACCTGTATTTAATAATTTAAGTTTTATGCCGTTAAGAACATAAGCTTGAATATTGAACATGATCTGTACAGTTCAAAATTTTGTTGGCAACCAGCCAAATTTAGGCAGGCTAATTATTTCAAGCATGCTCTTATCCATCTACTGCTACAACTTATTCTCGGTCCTGACACAGTACTCTAGTTTTGTTTCTAGCATTAGATGCAAACATTCAAAAACCAATCGCTAGCTTTGTTTTTAGATACCTTTTGCTATTCTCATTTATAGATGTTTTTAAAGTGTTGATTCCCTTCTGAATCCCTGAAGCCCCCCTATTCCTTTAGAGAAGTTCACAATTGCAAATGAAACTCTTACCAACTGACCTAATCGGTAGAGAGCTATGAAGGGTTAGGATTCTAAGACTAACCACTTAATGACCAAGGTCTATCCTACAGAGTTCCGTGTCACATCACCAGAGAATAAATACCACAAGACAGACACAAACATAATAAACACCTGACAAAAAACAAAGCAAGTTCAACTCCCACAAATAGCCCTGTTGACTTGTACCAGAAAAGCATCTACTTCCTTCTCCTTTCACCATAAATACAGATAGGTGTTTGTCACTAAGAGTAGGACACAATAAAAGAAAGTAACCCCAAAATGCCAACCAGGAGAAGAAAATTTGGGTTTCTTTTTAAAGACACAGGTCAGCCAGTTGACAGGACTGTTACCGTCTAGCACATATAGGACTATGAGATCAGAAAAATCAGGTGTAAATGCTAAAGTTTAGATAAAGACTCTATAGAGAAAAAGTGGCTGTTCCAGAGGAAGAGAACCTCAGGTACACAGGGCTGCTGCTTCTCACATCAAATTCTGTGCTGAACACACACCTAGAGTTACACAATGGGGTGATCTTATAGGCACATAAGATGTAATAAGATGGTAATTTCACAGCACTCTGAAATTACCATCATCCCATGTCTCACTTACAGACCTCAAAGTCAAAATCAGTTAATCCAATGGAAAAACACATTGGCAACACAAAAATGCTGTATTCCTTTTTTGTTATTTCTTTCCAAAAGATGAGCAAAACAACAATGAATTTTTCTCCTATTTTCTCAGCACTTAAATGCGACCTTCTCTCAGAGTAGTAACACAAATAGTAGAAAATAGCATTTAAAAATAAAGTAAAGAGGCTGGGTGCAGTGGCTCACACCTGTAATCTCAGCACTTTGAGAGGCCAAGGCAGGTGGATCACCTGAGCGCAGGAGTTCGAGATGAGCCTGAACAACACGGCAAAACCCCATCTCTACTAAAAATACAAAAATTAGCTGTGTGTGGTGGCATGAACCTGTAGTCCCATCTACTCGGGAGGCTGAGGTTGGGCCCGGGAGGTGGAGGTTGCAGTGAGCCAAGATCACGCCACTGCACTCCATCCTGGGTGACAGGTGGGATTCGTCTCTTAGAAGAAAAAAAAAAGATAAAGAAAGAAGATGATGCTAGAAAGACTTTGAGGCAAATACTCATTAATTCTATGTTTTATAATGAGAAAGCTTAGGGCATGGTATAATAAAAAACCCTGGGATATATACTATGAAGTTATATTTTCTATAGTTTAGATAAAAGAAAACTAAAGGTTAGAGGGTAAGTGATTTGCTCTAAGTCATAAAGCTAGCACTAGCACCTAGATCTTCTAACCTTCTGGTTTCCCCTTACACCTTACTATAACTTAGAAAACATTAGCCAAAGCCTGCTGGATCCACAGGTTTAATGATAATAATAATAAAAAATTATTTTTACTTGTGGCTTAAATTATACATTAAAGTTTCTACAATTCTAAGCTTAACAAACAGAAAGTCCTTTCCCAAGCCTATTAAAGTGTAGCATGTGTAATAGGAAGATCTGACATCATTATGTCAGCTACTATATTGGTCATCAGTTGTGGTTTGGTCTATAGGGTCCTTTAAGAGAACATCTGTCTTGTAATGCTCAGACATTAACAACCACCAAAGATGGGAACTAGAGTCTGGTACTAGGAAGCACAGTTATAATCCCTCTCTTCTGTCACCATCACTTACCTTGATGGGTACTTCAGTGAGTAAGCAGCAGCCAAGAATCCACCTAGGTTGTGCCCAAGCAAGATCATTTTGTCCAATCTTAGGGCACATCTCCACTCTTCAATAGATTCCACAAACTGATTCTCCACTTCTTCTGCGTCACTGTCAAACCTGGGTCTACTACTTCGTCCAAAACCCAGTAGGTCAAAAGCATAGACAGGTCTGTTGGTGCAAAGATCTCCAAAGTTCAGTGCCCAAAGCCCAAGACCTCCTCCAAAACCATGAAGAAGGACAAGCGGAGTCTTATTTGAAATATTATGAGAGAACTTCAGTGTCCATATTTTATTTCCATTAGATATACAAACAGGTTCCTTTTTGTATGTGCAAGGGACACCTAATGAAAAATAAAAGGGAAATTCTGTTTCATTTTATTACTTCTGAGAAGAGTATTCTCAGAGCAACCAAAATATACAAACCATCTAGTATCCAATCTCATGATTTTAGCCTTTATTGTCAGCTATTTTTAAAAAGCACATATTTTATTGAATAATTCTAAATGACCGTGTTTTATACCTAAGGGGGAGGGCCTACCTCAGACAAGCCTCAAGTAACCTGTGGTCAAGGTCTTTGGCAAGTCATATTACCTTCTGACTTCAAATGAGGGTATTATACTCCTAGAAGTGGTGAGGAACTTAGTGGTTACTGAATCCATTATTTTAAGGTCTCTAGCTTTACAGACAATTTGTAGAATACTGCAAGTGTCCCACAATTTCAAGGTGGTATTCTTTCGTTAACTTTGAGTTGAAGTCAGACTCAAAGGCGTTATTTTTCCTTAAAAAGTAATCATGAATTTAGGAATGGATTAATGGTATCTATATTAAACACGTAAGTGAAATCTTAAGTCATTTCAAAGTTTAGTAAAAAAAAAAAAGTTGACAGACTATTGTAGGAACTCCTCAGTATGACACACTTGGTAATTTGAGTCCAACTCTAGCAATCTCTCAGGAAAAGCAAATAATCACAATGTTATAGATCAAAACTCTTTTTTTACCTTCAATGCTGTGGGACTAAATACTTTAAACACTCCAAAAAATTGCTTAACAATGAAACTAAATTTAAAATTAATTTACATTTAATTATTAACTGAGTGCTGCACTTTAGATATACTCCTTAATTATTTATGCATATTCATATGCGGTAGACAAAACACTGGAGAAACAGGAGTTTGTGCCTTATAACCAAAGAAATAATCTCGGGTTTTGTATCCACAAAGTGGCAGCAAAGAAGAAACCTAACATTCATTCAGAATATTAAACAGAGCACATGCCCTCAAGATGGGGGAAATGCCACTAGTTTAGAAAAGGGGATGCTTTGGTTTACATGCCAACCAAACCACTTCAGCATTTTGAATACACACATCTGTATATTCCCATAAAAACCATCTGTAACATCTATTACAGTACTCATCCCACTATATTAGTAGCTTACTTTCATGTCTGACACTAAAGCAGAGACTAATTCACACTCCTATTTGCATCCCTAGAACCAAAAGGTAGGGAATCAACATGCTTGTTAAATGCATGAATTGAGAATCTAGCACCCCTTTTTATCTCCTGGTAAGAATTTTTTTATTTTAGTAAATCACAATGACAACTTTTTCAGTTTTGTAGAGAGCAAGTTTACCAAAGTATATAGAATAGAAGTTCATTCTCTTGTTAAAAACCCAGGTAACGACCAGGCACGGTAGCTCACGCCTGTAATCTCTGCACTTTGGGAGGCTGAGGAGGGTGGATCACCTGAGGTCAGGCCAACATGGTGAAATCCTGTCTCTACTAGAAATACAAAAATTTGCTGGGCATGGTGGTGGATGCCTGTAATCCCAGCTACCTGAGTGGCTGAGGCAGAAGAATCACTTGAACCCACAAGGCAGAGGTTGCAGTGAGCCGAGATCATGCCACTGCACTCCAGCTTGGGTGACAGAGCAAGATTCCACCTCAAAAAAAAAACCAAAAAATCCATGTAAGACAGCTAATTATCCTTTCCTAAGGATATATCCAGTTATGGTCACTTACTCCTGAATCATTAAAATGCACAAACAAATTTATTAGTGGTAAAGAGAATGAAAAACAGGCATGGGGCCGGGCATGGTGACTCATGCCTATAATCCCAGCACTTTGGGAGGCCGAGGCAGGTGGATCACGAGGTCAAGAGATCAAGACCATCCTGGTCAACATGGTAAAACCCCGTCTCTATTAAAAATATAAAAAGTAGCTGGGCATGGTGGCGCACACCTGTAGTCCCAGCTACTTGAGAGGCTGAGGCAGGAGAACTGCTTGAACCCAGGAGGCGGAGGTTGCAGTGAGCTGAGATTGCACCATTGCACTCCAGCCTGGGTACCAAGAGCGAAACTCCATCTCAAAAAAAAAAAAAAGAAAAGAAAAACAGGCATAGACAAACATCTGCACACACATACAAAGTAACACATAAATATGAACTGCACTACTGAATCCACTCCTTTAAATAGTATCAGCAGAACAAAATTGCACAATAAATACCACTGCTTAGAACTATAACCACAGATACCTTGGAATGTCCTGATGGTACAAGTTTGGATAAATTTCAGTGCTCATAAGAAGGAAACAAAAAAGGCTTCCACACCACTATAAATACAGAATCCTAAAATGCTAGAACTAGAAGGAATTCTAAGGACCATCCTATCCCTTCAATTCACAAGAAATGAGAAGCTGAGCAAAGTGACTTGTCTAAGATCTCGTAACCACCAGTGGCAGATCTAGGCCTAGACCAAGTTACTTGGGTCCAGGCTAGTATTTCTCCCACCATACAGGCTGCTTGCTCTGAAACACCTAGAACCTGTTCTCAAAGCACAGTCTCAAGCATAGTCGGAGGGGGGGGTTGTCCCTGAGACTTAGAGGAGATCCAGGAAGTCAAAACCATTTTCATCGTAACACTTACAAGACTAAGACTTTGTCTTTTTCACTCTCATTCTCTAATAGGTATACAGTAGAGTTTTCTAGAAGTCACCTATGTGATTACCCAACAGACTGAAAGCAGAAGCAGATACGACAATCTAGCAGCCTTATGTCAAGCTAGACATTAAAGAGATTTGTAAACATATAAACAATGTTACTCTTCTCATTACATATTTTTTAAAACTATTTTTTTTTGTGTTTTTTGGTACAAACTATTTATTTTAACGTGTAATGGTTTTTTTACTTTTTTTTTAATTAATTAATAAATTAACATTTTTTATTATTCAATTTTAATTTTTAATTGAATTAGAAATGATAAATATTGATAATAAGCCCAAAAACAAAGCTCCCTGGGGTCCTTTCTAATTTAAGAGTGTAACAGGGGCCCAAGCCCAAAAAGTTTTAGAACTCCTAACCACGAGCCCCTAATATTTTTGTACTTGCTAATGACATGGAAAAGGAAAATAGTTCTGCTGCAAACAATAAACACACCACAGAATCTTATCTTCAGTTTCAGGGCAATGAGATAACGAGATATATTGGACCTATCTTAGTACACAGTTCATTGTAACTTAAAAGAAGAAAGCCTTACATTTTAACATCTTCTCTTCAGCTTCTTTAAGGTGTAGTGTAGATGTAGGGCACCATGTGGGGAGCCAACCAGTTAGCCATCCTGACCTAGAGCACAAAAAACAAAATGCAAATAGGTGAGTTCATGCTCTTCTCAACTCCCAATTGTCACATGCTCAGAAGAAAAGCAGCACAGGAAACTTACTACCTGTGTGATGGTGAAGCTATGTGTGACAAAAGTGACCTATTATGTACGTAGCATGGTGGTAAAGTACTGGGATACAGATATTCAACTTCAGCCTGTGTACTTATAAGTAGATCTCAAAGTCCATCTTATCTTCATAGTCAGATTCCAAATAAACAAAAAGAGGATAAAATGGACAGAACAAGAAAACACAAAAAATGCAACCCCCACACTGTAAGACAGCATCTTATTGGAGTAGAAGTGCAAAAAAGTTAAAGACCATGAGTAGATTCATTTGAATGATAGTTTCAAAGTGAATATAAAAGGTACCTCTGTGGGGGTTGAGAAAAGAGACACCTTATTAAAATCTTTTTTGCAGGGAAAAAGGCTTCAAATCTCGTAAGAGTAGTCACATACCCCTAACACAAATGTGGGGGTCTGACCTGTGTACAGTCTAGTTAGGGTGACCTGGTTAACCGTTAATAGAAATATAAAAAGCTTTGGATTTCAGCAAACAGTAGATGAATAGAATGACCAAAGCATCTGTCAGAAGACAGCACAAGAAAGAACAAAGATGCAGATCTGAGGCAACTAGTGAGGAAAGGCATAGGGAGGCTGGAACTGACATACTTTGCTTGTAACCAACAAAGGAGAGGGTGAGCCTTCAACTCCTGGCCTGACAGCCACAAACCAAAAGCGTATTATAATAACGTAGAGCCTCAGCAGTCATTTGACAGCAAGGGCTCAGCACATGGCTGGTATTATTTAAAATGAGAACTTTCTGATGAAAAAGAAATGAATTAGAAAAGTGAACTATGGCAGAGTCCAGATGAGAGGTAAGGGCTCAAACCAAGGCTTTGGCAATAGGGATAGAGACAAGAAGATGTGGTCGAAGAATATTTAAAAGGAAAACAGGTTGGATTTGATAATTGGTTGGGTATAAAAAAGGTATAATAAGAGTTCCCAGCTTCTGTCTTAGGGTACCACTATAATGATAGACAACACAAGAGTAAGAATAGGTGTGAGTAGGAAAATGTGCTAAGTTTTGGAAGGGTTGTGATTCAACATCCAGCTTTTCTAACATTTGTAGGTTCATCCTACAATATATCCCTTCCCTGTAGAATTTATATGGATATTATGTATAACAGGTGCTCAATAAATAATGTTTGCTGAATGATTAAGTCACTCATAATCCAGGGTATTCTCAGTCCAAATTATCCCCATTTCATAGATGCAAAAACTGAAGTTCTGAAATGTTAAGCACCAAGTCCAAGGGTATACAACTAGTAAGTAAATGACACAAGTAGAGATTTGAGTTTGATTCTGAGCGATTCCGAAGTGCTTTCTTCTCAAATGACTACCTTTCTTAAAATGTCTGAAGTGTTGCCCATTACCTACTGGATAAAGTCTTTATTTTTTTAGACCTGCACAGAAGGTACTTTTCAATCCATCCACAGCCTACCTCCATCCCAACTTTTCTTTCATACATTATACTTTTTCCAGTACCTCATAGCTCTCAAATTTTCACAGGATTATGTGTCTTTATGGCTTTGCACAGCTCTTATAAATTACCAAGTCTCAGGTAGTTCTTTTTTTTTTTTTTTTTGAGACGGAGTTTCACTCTTGTTACCCAGGCTGGAGTGCAATGGCGTGATCTTGGCTCACCGCAACCTCCGCTTCCTGGGTTCAGGCAATTCTCCTGCCTCAGCCTCCTGAGTAGCTGGGATTACAGGCACGTGCCACCATGCCCAGCTAATGTTTTGTAGTTTTAGTAGAGACGGGGTTTCACCATGTTGACCAGGACGGTCTCGATCTCTTGACCTCGTGATCCACCCGCCTCGGCCTCCCAAAGTGCTGGGATTACAGGCTTGAGCCACCGCGTCCGGCCTCAGGTAGTTCTTTATAGCAGCATGAGAATGGACTAATACACAGGCCATTAAAATAAAAGAATCTTGTGATTTTTAGAGGTTAAAAATAATAAACTATCATTAACACAAAACTCTTTTGTCCTTGACCAGGCATTAGGTCTGTATTTAACCATAAAAATATGAAGCAGTACCAACAAGAAATTACTTACAACTCAATTTCATCCACTGACTTAAACATCTCTCAAACCATATCACAATTATTTGCCACAGAGAATCAATTAAAAAAAAATTACAGTGAAATGAACTATACTATTGCTCCAACTGATATTACAGACAAATTGGGGCAAAGAAAACACAAATGTATCCTTTGTTTCATCTTTTTTTAAAAAAATGACATTCAAAAAATAATTCAGACTCTGAACACCTACTATGTACAAAGCACCAGAGTTTAATAAGTTACATATCAGCCTGTAATGGAAGAATCATGCCTACCTCCACCAACTTATCACTTTCCACAAAACCAGCTTTCAAACAACAGGACTGTCTGTCCATGGATTTGCCTCCTAGTGACCAGCTCAACTCAGAGAAGGGGCAAAACATGTTTTCATGTTTGTAAGCTTAGTGCATTACATTAAAAAGCAGGGATCTTCAACCATAAGAATAGGCACCAACCCTCTTCAGGTTTTCATAGAAGTATTTTCATCAAAACAGTGATTTTTTTTAAAGTGGGTTTTTTCCTAAAGTATATTTAAACAGAAAAATACATATTTAACAAAACATAGGAAGATATTTTCACTCTTAATGGAATTGTAAAGATAGCACTCTTCCCCTAAGCCCTGACAATGTTTCTGTCCAGTTTTACTTTAACCAGATGATTCAATGTTTTACAGAAACTATCCTCTACTTCTTTCTTAGAGACACTCTACAGGATTGAGTGTTATGTATACAATAGGCTCCAAGGAACATTTCCAATGAGTAAAACACTAGGGCCTATTTTTTTCCATCCTTTAGTTGATTCCTGTTTGCTCAAAGGTCCCATATCTTACCTTGCAATTTCTATTGCTTCAACCCTCTAAAACTTACTCATCCAACTCTATCTCGTCTTTGGGGTAAATAAAGAGACCCTTTGCCCCTTCCCCAGTGTATCCTATGCCATTCAGTGTTGTTCAGCATTCCTAGGTTTACTATATAGAAAACTGGAACTAAGGACACAGGACTGAAGCTTGTCAGCTATCACATAAGCTGAGGTCACAAAAATTCAAGGCAAAAAATAAATTCACACAGCCCACCAATAAAACAGTAAACTAGATTCAATGCCTCTTCCTCATAGCTTTGGAAAAAAATAGACAAGCAAAACCTCACTTCTCTATTTTATTTAAGGAGATAAACAATAAACACTATCATCTATCACTGAGGTCTAAATTCAACAGTGACCAAAGTGTCAACTGTAATACAAAGAAAAGCCATTCACCACAGGGACTATAGCTTTCTAGTAGTAAGCATCTATGACATAGGGAAAGCTTATCAATGCAAGCCAGGAAGTTTTCTACAGAGCCTCATCAGTTGGGCACTTACCTTATTGGTGAGGCAAAAGATATAAGCCCTAAAGCATCTAATTACGGAATTAAAAACGAAAAAATAAAAGGATTCATGTTTTATAACCACTGTAGTGCAAACTGAAAATCTGTTTAGTGAGCAGACTTTTGAGGAAGAAACATTTTAAAAGATCACATCAGAGGTGGCAATTCTAAGGAAAGCCAAGTAAGATGTGCTTAACATAGTAACAAGAGTGTATTTACCTAAGAATTTGATTTTAAGTATCCTGAGCAAGAGACTGACAACACTTTTCCACTTAACTTCTTACCTAACCTTTTAAAAAAATATATTACATCATACTATACTCCATATCATCAACAAGTAAGTTTTCTGGTAATCTCTGTGTTGTTATTTAATATATCTGACTATCTATAGTATTACTAAACCCGTATTGCATAACCTATAAATATTATGAAACAGTGAAAGAGGTTTCTAAGTATTCTGAAGAAAATATGCAGAAATCTGGCCAGTTTCCACATACTCTTGGCCACTTAAATAACATTGCTAATTAGGTTATAAGTAAAGAGGATTTCATTATATTACAACTTTGTTTAAAATGACCTCCATTCCTATTCTGGTACAGTTAAGAGGCAAATATCATATAAAATTATTATTGCTCTTGATAAACTAACCTAAGCACAGTATTCTACCTCATTTAAAGAAGCCATGAAGCTTTGATTTTTAAATATCCAAATTAATTAGAGGTATGAATATATATATATATATATATGTTTACATTTGTATTTATCTGAAATACTTCCTCAACTAACGACTAAAACCTTCCAAATTGGGAATTGTAACACTTGGGTAAATAAAGACCTTTCTTGTGAATTGACTTTTTAAATCCTATTCTTGGGAAAGAGAAAGAGAAATGACAAAAAGAATATTTGGGAGGCTGAGGCAGGAGGATTGTTTGAGCTAAGTCAGGAGGTCAAGACCAGATGCCTGGCACATGCCTGTAGTCCCAGCAACCTGGGAGACAATAGGGGGGTGAGGGGCAAGTTGCTGAGGTGGGAGGATTGCTTGAGCCCAGGAGGTTGAGGCTGCAGTGAGCTGTGATTGTGCCACGGCACTCCAGCATGGGCAACAGAGCAAGAACCTGTCTCTTAAAAAAAAAAAAAAAAGAATAGGGTCTCATACAGCTACAATTTAAGTGACTATCATGCCATTTTATTTTAGATAAATGATATTTAAGTGATTCAAATGATCACTATCAGATCAACGACAACACAGGCCGTCTAATATATGTTAACACATTAATTAACAGTCTTTTAGCCGCCGCCCCCTGCCACCAACTTCTAACCTGTAACTTTTAAAGACTCAGAGTTGTAGTATAAGTGTTTTAGACAAGCCACATGCTGGTAACACTTATCTCCCCCTTGTTTCCTACCTTCCTTCATACAGTAAACAAACCATTTTAGAATCACTTATATGACCTCATTATCAAACATACTTGAAGAAGCCACATGTGTACTCTACTTAACAAGTCAGTGACATTTCTTTGCATCAGTTCTAAAATAAGTTCATTCACAAAATAATAAAGGGATTAAAACTAAAAATCTTAGGTCTTAAACTGAACAATCAGTTTTAATAAAATCATCTCTCCCCATAATTTTTTTAATAACTCAAAATCAGGAGTGGGAATTACAGAACCATGAGATTAGACTAATAATCTAACAATTAGTCAAGGCAATGCTTAAGCCAATATAATGTTTCAAGAGGAAGAACTGAGCTTTTTATATCGTTTAGGAGCAGGAAGGTAAAAATAAGGTCATAGCCTGGACATGTTAAATTTTGAGGAATCAGGCATAAACATCTGACAATTAGAAACATCACCAGAGTACAGAAGCAGGCTCCAGAAAAAGAATGAGATCTGAGTCATCTCCATAGACAAAATAGTTCAAGAAGTTTGCATAAACAAGACAAAATATAAAAACAAGGATGATGACAGAATCTGGGAAAATGACTACATTTAGAGAATGAAAAAAAAAAGAGAGAGGTCTCAGGTAAGGTAAGATAAAAGGCAAAATGTAATTAAGACCTAGAATGTTTAATAAGAGTTTCAAAAAGTAGTAGCTATCATTAACAGTAACAAACACCAAAAAGGACCCAAGAAGAAGAACTGAAAAAACTAGGCGGCCATTGGGACGTGGCAGTGAAAAGGTCTGTGATTTTTTTAAAGATGTCACGTGGCAATGGTTTGGAAAGGAAAGAAGGGAGCAGAGAGAAAGGCACATATCTTGCCAGTTTTTAAAAAGATTAAATAGAGAAATCCACTCTCCTATCTCCAAGGCAAAGACCTATATTCACATTCTAATGTAAACCCAGCAAGGAAGCTGGCAAACAGACTGAATCTGGGAGGGGAGAGAAAAATCCCTTATTTATACCTTATTTATAGCATTTGATTATTTCCATGGTGTAAATACTCCCACCATGGCCAATTTCAAGCTGCCAACAGTTGGCAAAATTCCTGAAAACATAGCAATGGATTGTTGGTACAAATCAACTCCAGCATACAACTACAAATCACCTCTTTACGGTCTACCCTGCAAATGGGCAATTCTGTGACAGCTTTCTCTCAACTGACACTTAATCATTCTCTAGGACAACTTAAAGCAATTCACGGAAGTCTACCCTACTCTCATTTCCTTTAGCTTTCTCAACTGTGCTGCAACTGAAAGAGGGTGGATGTTGAAAGCAAAATGGATCCCCAGGATGCAGGTCTTCACTAAGTGCTACAAAGTAAAAGACAAGAATCATATTCTCCAAAAAGCCATCAGGTGACCATTTTATAACTTTCCTTTGTTAATGTCATCTCCCTATCTAAACGAGCCAAACATCCCACAGGAGTCCCAATTCCAGTGACAGGCAGCAGAGAAACAGGATAAAGCACCTTAGATTAAATCCAGACACCTCAAAGGGTTCCAATCCAGCCCTACTACTTGCTGGCAAGCTGTTAGCAGCCTTTCGAGAGGCAGTTTCAACTGCAAAATGGGAACAATAATACCCAGCACACAGGGTCAACCTTAGAATTGACAGGATTACTGCTGGGGAACACCTAGGAGGGGTAGAGGCTTAACCTTCTCTGCTTGCCTGCTTGGTACATTCAGGACATACCAGTATAGTCGCTGGACAGTGCTAAAGCGTATTGCCAAGAATACCAGGAAAGCCCACCTCTGTCTAGAAACTATGGCTGATCAGCTGCTAAGGATTTTTTAATCATCTACCTCCAGTGACCTCCAGCCATCACTCAAAGCCAGAAAACCCTTTCAGGTTGTGTCCTGGACTCCCAGGCCCCACAACACCAAAACCAAAGAGTCCACCTGAAAGTAGTGTCAAGAGTCAAAAATGTTGTGACAAACCAGATGAGAACACAACCTACCAATTAGGTTCCTACTGCGTCTACGTAACACTCAACAGGAAGTTCATCAACAAACCTCAACAGTGGACTCATTCACCAAATAAACAAAACTCAAGAGAGTAACTTTGTTTCTAATATTTCACAAGTTTCCCCCATACATCTTTCCAAATATCCCTGTCTTCATCGTACACATTTTATCATTTAGGTTATGTTTCCTAGGCAAATTCAGATGTCTGAAGCAGAATCGACATCAAAAACTTGAATATATATGGGGGAAGTGTAGAAGTTTACTTTCCAATATAAATGACAGGCCTTGAGAAACAAGGCAATAATCTCCAAAACAATATAATTATTCCACTCATTAACTCATTAATTCTTCTATTAACAAGTGCAAGAGTCATTTAGGTGTAGAAAAGAATAAACTCATTATACCTGTATATCAAGAAGTTTCACATTAGACATCTGCCCTCCAACTTCCAGTTTCCTATATGTGTGTTCTTCTAAAGCACATGCAACACAGACTTCTACAGTAAAGCCGGAATAATCCCAGAAGCGCAAACAAGTAAGGGACAGTGGAGCTTTGAAGACAAAGACCTTCATCCGAAAGATGAATTACCACATTTGAACGTATCTCTATCTTAAGGGCTAATTTTGTTTCCATGAAGCATCTGAACCCACAGCCATACACCCACTTCCCTAATTCCTTCTCCCCCTCCCTCCTTCCCGGCACCCCCGCCCTCCCGCCGCTCTCCGCTCGCTGCTCGCTGGGCGAATTCCGGCCTCTTTCTAAACCTCCCCCAAAGAAGCGCCGCCCCTTCCTCCGGCTTGGGGAAGGATCGCCCAGCGGCCGAGGCTGGACAGAGCACAGGTAGTGCCTGAAGACAGAAGCCGCGCCGGGAGGCGGACAGAGTGACCCAGCAACTTCCCGCGCCTCGCAGTCAGGTGCAGTACCGGCCGGGCACCGCCCGCCGGCCGCACAGGGGCAGGCCGAGTCCCTTGGCAGACCCGAGCCGGGGCGGCTGACACAACAACCGGGAGGACCCTCCGCGCGGGGTCAAGGTGGTCTTCCCGCGCGGCCAGAGTCCGGCTCAGACATCTCGGGGCCCTGGCGCTGACGGGAGCCTGTCCTGGGTAGAGCGGCGCCGGGACGCCTCGGGGCGCCGCGCGGGCTCTTGCTGGGGCGGGTGGAGGAAGCGGCCAGTCGTCGCCAGGCGGGCGGCGAGTCCTTGGTGCTGCCCACTGGGCCCGAACCCCGCCCGCGCGGAGGGCGCGCGCCGGAGACACACGAAGCCCCCTTGCCCACTGCCGGCAGCGCTTACCTTTCACCGGTGTCGGCCGAGTCCACCTCCTCCTCCTCCGCCGCCATAGCCCCCGCCGCGCAAGCGCCGGGAGTGCCTGGAAGCCGGCTGACAGGCCAACTGGGGCGTCCCGGCCGCCGCCGCCCTTAAAGCCGCGCCGATGCCCGCGCATGCGTCGTCCTCGCACGCGCACGACCCGGCGGCGCGCCGGCGCTGACGCGTGTCTGGCCCTGCCTCCCACCCCCAGAAGCGTCCTCCTCCCTGAAGCGCCCCGGTGTGAGCGCTGGGCGGGACAGTCAGCCCAGAGGGACTGGTGAGACTCACCCGGCAGAGATAGGAGGTAGCTAATTTTAATAATGACTGTATTCATGCATCATCCGGTCGGTGTTGGCTGTCAGGTGGCACCCTGGGGACCGAGGCGCGCCCAGCCCTGGCAGAGCCTAGCTAGAGTCCGATAGATAGTGCCGTAGCGAATGAAATGCCGTAATCGAGATGCTGTGCGACCCCCCTGCCAGCCCTTCCCCGCGGGTGGCGGGGCCAAGGGGAGAGGGCAACTTTCTGGAGCCTTCAGTCATTTGAGCACCGCTCTAGGTGCTGGGGTCACAGTAGTGGCCAAAACCAGCAACTTCCCTCCCACCCAGCTCTCTAGATGCCTGGATGGTGAAAAGAGTCGGCATTTAGGTACTTAGAGTTATTGAGGGGAAGTGACTAACCTTAATGGCACCATTTCTTGACCTGTTTTCAAGTCGTTTAGCCATCAGGTACAACTTGCTTTTTAATTCTACCACGCACTACTACTCATCCATTTGTGTTTGATGTGTGTCTACTATGGACCCACTCTGTTCTAGGTGATTGGAAACAATGGATTTAAATATGGCTCCTGTTTTGATAGATCCTACACTGATGTATTAACCTTTATTTTAGACTCAGTTCATTCCTCTCCTTCCCTCTCCTCCCTTTTTCTCTCCTCTGAGCCCCATTCTAAACCTGTCTTTATCACTCATATAGCACTCAGATTCTCAGCCTTGTGTAATTGTTATAGCATTTTAATAAACATTATTGAGTATCTTTCCAGCTACACAAGAAGGTCCTCTGGGATAGGGATAGTATCTTCTGTAATTTAGAGAGGGGAAAGCCACGTATAAATTCTTAAGCATAGTAATAACTAATAAATTCTTTATTATGTTTGATCCAATTCATAAAATATTTTAGGAAAGACCAGAACATATAAAAAACATTTTTACAGGAATTAATGGTTGTTTCATGAAAGGGCCATATATGCAAAGTGACCTCCAAATGCAGAAGGAGCTGAGAAACTAAAGAATGAGGCAGACAAATCCAGCTTGTCAGTAAAAGGTGATTTATTAGGGAACTTATGGACAGAAGCATGTTCTTGGACAGCAGCAAGACAGGTAAATCTCTGCTGTTACTCGCGCAGACCAAGGTTGTTTTGACCTAACAGCAGGTGAGTAAGTATGTGCTCTGATATAGTTTGGATGTTGTCCTCTCTAAATCTCATGTTGAATTGTGATCTCCAGTGTTGGAGGTGGGATTTGATGAATTTCTCATGAATGGTTTAGCACTATCCACTTAATGATGTCCTTGCAATAGTAAGTTCTTGTGAGATCTGGTTGTTTAAGAGTGTGTGGTACCTACCCCTCACTCTCTTGCTCCTACTCTAGCCATGTAAGATGCCTGCTCCTGCTTTGCCCTCTGCCATGAGTAAATGCTCCCTGAAGCTCTCCCAGAAGCCAAGCAGGTACCAGCAGCAAGATTCCTATATAGCCTGCAGAACCGTAAGCCAATTAAACTTCTTTTCAGGCCAGGTGTGGTGACTCACACCTGTAATCCCAGCACTTTAGGAGGCCAAGGTGGGCGGATCACGAGGTCAGGAGTTCGAGACTAGCCTGGCCAAGATGGTGAAACCCCGTCTCTAAAACAAAAACAAACAAACAAAAAAAAAAACTTTTCTTTATAAAATTACCCAGTCCCAAGTATTTCTTTTTTCTTTTTTCTTTTTGACGGAGTTTCAGGCTGGAGTGCAGTGGCTCAATCTTGGCTCACTGCAACCTCTGCCTCCCAGGTTCAAGAAATTCTTCTGCCTCAGCCTCCCGAGTAGCTGGGATTACAGCTACCATGCCTGGCTAATTTTCTGTAGTTTTAGTAGAGACAGGATTTTACCATGTTGGCCAGGCTGGTCTAGAACTCCTGACCTCAAATGATCTGCCTGCCTTAGTTCCCAAAGTGCTAGGATTACAGGCATAAGCCACTGCACCAAGCCATATTTCTTCATAACAAAGAACAGCCTGTCACATGCTCTTATACAAGGAATGATAGATAAAGTAGAAAATTTGGAGGCTTTCCCAAAACTGGGGTTACTCAGAAATCGACATGGTGGATTAGCATCCAAGATGGATTTACTTTAGCCTCCACGATAGTGTTGCCAGACACTTGTAGTGTGTTTGCAGAAACTGATCCTCTACTGAAATACGCTAGCTTGGCTGTGGCGAATACATTTTAAACAATCCTGCCAACTCCCATTTTACCCACCCTGAGCTATGTAGGGCATTCTGTTCCGAGAACTTTGTAGTCTGAGACACCTGGCATCTTTGTAACCAATTTTCTGAGAAACGGGTCCCACTGGCCCATACATCCTGTGCCTGCAACTGTGTAACTGCCTTTCCCACATCCCGAGTGAAAAACAACTTTAAATAGAATTTTGTTGTTATGAACCCCCCCAACCTGCTCCTTCTGCTTCTGTAATAATCTGCGTACTGCCCCCTGACCCTAAACTGATAAAAAATGTTGACTGCCCTTTGTTCTGGGCTGAGAGGTTTGAGCATTAGCTGACTCTGGGTCACAGACGCGGGCATTAAAATGGACTCTCAACAAACTCAGAGCGTGGTGCTTCTGTTTAAACTCACATGGGTAAAACACTACAATCCCACTTCTTAGTGTTTGTTGAGAACCCTAGTGCCTGGAACACAGTCCAAGCCCAGTGGTACTGAGTCCAGTAATGAAACCCTAGGATTTTGCAGCAACTCCTGCAGCACTTTGGTCTTTATGGACCTGGAGTCTGCTCTCAAAGATGCTTGTGCCTGCTGAACAATTTAAAAAAAAAAGAGAGAAAGAGACCATTGATCCAATGCTAGAGTTTATGCAGCAACCGACAAGCAGTGCATAGGACTATAGGACTTCATGCTCTTCCTTAACTCTAGGAGTAGCTCTGGCCCAGGCTTCACCTTGCTGCTAATGAAGGAGTCATCTTCAACAGTGGCAAGAAGTCCAAGCTAGAATTGGCCATTCATCCATCCGCTGGGTGTTGCCAGCAATGATGGAACCCTGCAACTCTGTCCTGACCACCATGCCACCCTGGGGCCCTTGGACTGTATGGTCTTGGGAGACAATGAACCAACAAATGCCATTGCAACCTATATCCCAAGGGCCCCACGTACTTAACCACTGATTGGATCAGACCTCCTCCATCACTACCTCCCTGAAGTTTGGTGGTGCCCTGAAAGCAGGCCTCTCTAAGTTTAAGGCCAGCTCGGTCCCCTACCTCCAAATTAACTTCCTTTTTGTGACCTACTAACCAATTACCTGATTGAGCAGTGCTTATATTGGTAGATTGCCAGTACCTACTTTGTTCTCTCCAATCAGATGGCCAGATATGACACTGACCAAACAAGTTCAGAGTCTGCTGTGTGTGTTCTGCCTTAGGGCTGTGGCCTAAAGACTAAATGCTGCCATTGTCCCGCCAAGACCAACTGTGCCATACACTTGGTTGATGACTGGTGCCCCACTGGGTTCAGGGTTGGCTTTAATTTCCAGTCCTCCAACAGCAGTTCCCCAGGTGCTGAGCAATACAACAGCCATCACAGGGGCCTGGGCCTTTATCACAAGCCTGCCAAGAGACAAACCAGAATGAGAGTAAGGGCATGGAGAAGGAGATTTTTTTCTGAGGGCTTCAATGGCCTGGCTGCTTTGTAAATATTTTTTGGTTTTGGTAGAGACAGGTCTCACTGTGTTGCCCAGGCTGGTCTCAAACTCCTGGCCTCCCAGAGTGCTGGTATTACAGGCGTAAGCTACTATGCCCAGCCTGTAAATGTTTATAAAGAAATGCTGTAATGAAAGAAAGCAAATGTGGTAGGGAGATAATAAGAAGGACACAGGATGATTAGGGAAAGTGGTAGCTAGGTCAAGGGAAGGGCCTGAACGTCAATCAGCTGTATGACTTTTCAAAAAAAAAAAAAAAAAAATCCCATGACTTTAGGGCTTCTCAGACTCTAATCTGCATGCAGACTTCCTGTGGGTCGTGTTAAATTGTAGATTGACTCTGTAGGTCTGAAGTAGAGCCTGAAATCTCTATTTCTAACTAGCTCCTAGTTATGCCTGTGTTCCTGAGGCCAATCAGCAGACTACCCTTTAGGTAATGAAGCTCTAGAGCAACCTGTCTGCTAGAACATTCTGTAATGATGGAAATGTTCTAGACCCACACTCTCTGATACAGTAGCCATTAGCTACATGTGGTTGTGGAGCATCTGAAATTTGGCTAGTGTGACTGAATTTTGAATTTTAATTGTTGAAATGTGGAAGTCACACAGTGCTAATGGCTACCATACTGGACAGCAAGGTCTAGATCTCTTAATCCTCATCTATAAGAATGAGAGTTTGGGCTGGGTGTGGTGGCTCACGCCTGTCATCTTAGCAGTTTGGGAGGCCAAGACAGGTGAATCACTTGAGCCCAGGAGTTTGAGGCCAGCCTGGGCAACATGGCAAGACCCCATCTCTACTAAAAGTAAAAAAATTAGCTGGATGTGGTGGTATGTGCCTTTGGTAGGTCCCAGTCTGGTAGGTCCCAGCTCTACTCAGGAGGCTGAGGTAGGAGGATCCCTTGAGCCTAGGGAGGGCGAGGCTGCAGTGAGCTGTGATCATGCCACTGTACCCCAGGCTGGGTGACAGAGTGAGACCCTATCTCAAAAAAAAAAAAAAAAAAAAAAAGTTTGAGACTAGATAATTCCCGAGGTCCCTTCTAGCATTCTGTGGTTCCAAGTTGTTTTTGAGGCGTATATGGGGAGGGTAGGGTGGGGGGAGGACTGACAGATATTAAAGTCTGGAGTAAGGCATGAGAGGTTGGGAGCTCTACATAGTTGATTGGAGGAGTGAGGAAGAGGAGCATGGTGCCCTGGGAGCTGGATCCTAGAACTCAGTGGTAGAGCTGTCCTCCAGAGACAAGAGACTCTGATTAACTAAGGAGCGTTAATTGAACTCTCAGAACCAGAATAAAAGATCTTCTTCAGTGGGATACAAATGCCAGGCCATAAAGGAAAATAGTGATTAATTCAACCACATCAAAAGCTAAGACATCCTGTGAAAAAAGGCGCAATAAAACTGCAAAATATGGAACAGACTAGAAAATCTATTTTGAACATGTTGAGAAACCAAGGCTTTAATATATTCAATATGTTAAAAAAAAAAAAAAGAAAAGAAAAGAAAGAAAGAAAGAAAAGAAAAGAAAGCAGATGAAAAAAGCCTTCTCAGAGGAGAAAACCTTCAAGCCATAAACAGCTGCAAGATGCTCAGACTCATCAGTGATCAATTCAGTACAAATTCAAACTCTGATTACATCAATGAAAAAGGCTGATGCTGCTAAATACTGGCAGGACCATGGAATCAGTAGGGAATGTCCCTGTCCATTTGGTGGAAGTGCAAATTGGCACAGCCATTTGGAAATGGAAAATTAATGTACTCTGTGGCCCAGGAATTTAACTTCTAGGGGTCTGACCTTTTTCATGTGCATATAGAGACACATAAAAGGATGTTTGCTTCAGTATTCTAATAGCAAAAAAAAAAAAAAAAAAAAATACATTAATAAGAATGCCTGTGATTAAATAAATTTTAGTACCTCCATAATATAGAATACTATGACAGCAATTAAGAAAAATGAGGTAGATCTGTATGTACTAATATGGAAGTATGCCAGAGCATATTGATATGTGGAAAAAGCATAATCCACAAAATATCCAAAAGTTGGTTTCTTGGGATTAATAAAGTTGATAAATGCCTGGATAGCCAATAAGAAGAAAAAGTACAAATTGACAATATTAGAAGCAGAAAAGAAGATATCACTAGAGATCTTACCAAAAGATAGTAAGGCAGTACTACAGATAGCTTTATGCCAATAAATTTGACGAGTTAGATAAAATAAACAAAATCTTCTGAAAACATAATTTACTAAAACTGACTAGATGAAATAGAAAATCTGAATAGCTCAATATCTCTCTTTTTTTAATTGAATATGTAATTTTTTAAAACCTCCCACAAAGAGAATTGTTTTTTAAATACAGTCCCCAACTTATAATGGCTCAACTTACAATTTTGTGACTTTACAATGGTATGACAGTAATGCACATTCAGTAGAAACCGAGTACCCATACAACCATTCTGTTTTTTACTCTCACTGCATTATTCAAATAAATTGCATGAAATATTTAAGACTTTATTATAAAATAGGTCTTGTGTTAGTTGGTTTTGCATAACAGTAGGCTAATGTAAGAGCTCTAAGGACATTTAAGGTAGGCTAGGCTAAGCCCGGATGTTAGGTAGGTTAGGTGCATTAAATGCACTTTGAACTTAACAATATATTCAATTTACAGTGGGTTTATCAGAAAATAACCCCACGTAGGTCAAGGAACATCTGTAGTTCATTAATTGGCCCCTTATGGTGGAATAAGATAGCCATAAGTTCTTGCTACATCTCATGTTGATTACCGTTTATTTTTCCTTCCCTTGAGTCTGAATTTGTGACTTGTTTTGACTAAAAGCATGTGGCAGAAGTGATACTGTGTCATTTTCAAGGCTGAAACTTAAGACTCTCTTGCTCCTTGGGCCGGGCGTGGTGGCTCACTCCTGTAATCTCAGCACTCTGGGAGGCCAAGGCAGTCTGATCGTGAGGTCAGGAGATCGAGACCATCCTGGCTAACACGGTGAAACCCCCATCTCTACTAAAATTAGCCTGGCTTAGTGGCACACGCCTACAGTCCCAGCTACTTGGGAGGCTGAGGCAGGAGAATTGCTTGAACCTGGGAGGCAGAGGTTGCAGTGAGCTGAGATCACACCACTGCAGTCCAGCCTGGGCAACAGCGTGAGACTCCGTCTCAAAAAAAAAACAAAAAACTGTTGCTCCAGAGTTCACCAATTCATCTATTTCCCCTAAAGTCAAATACCGTGGCAAAAGTCTGACTACCCTGAGATCACCATGCTATAAGGAAGCCTTGCTAGCCACGTGGAGAGAGAAGCCATGTGCAGAGCAGCAAGGCACCAGACTTGTGAGTGAAGTCTTAGAATTTCCAGCCTACCCACCACCTGAATGCAGCTGAGTGAATGGCCCCAACTATCATGTAGATTAAAATGTCTGCCCAGATTAGCTTGAATTCCTGACCCACAGAATTGTGAGAAAATAAAATGGTGATGGTTTTAAGCCATTATAGTTTAATTTAGTTTGTTAGGTAACAATAGATCATCAGATCACATTCACATCATGTATTGATAACTCCTTACCCCACCAATGCGTAATGCCACTATTTCATCTACTAAGTTATGTGGTTAATTTAGTCCAAAATTCTTTTCACAAAGTCTTTTTTAAACTATTTATATTGAGATAATTGCAGATTCACCTAAGAATAATACAGAGAGATCCCATGTACCCTTTACCAACTTCACCTTGTGGTAACATTTTGCAAAATGATATTACAATGTCCCAACCAGGTTATTGACACAGAAACAATACATATGTGAAACATTTCCATCACCACAGGATCCCTCCTGTTGCCCTTTTACACCCACACCCACTTCCCTTCCGCACATACAACCCAACAAACTAATCTGTTCCTCTAATTTTGTCACTCCAACAAATTTATCTAAATGGAATCATTATAGAACAGAATATGACCTTTTTTTTTTTTTTTTTTAAGACTGGGTCTCACTCTGTCTCACAGGCTGGAGTGCAGCGGTACAAACGTGGCTCAGTACAGCCTCAATCACCTATGCTCAGATACTCCTTCTGCCTCAACCTCCATGTAGCTGGGTCCACATGCTTACCACCACCATGCCTAGCTATTTTTTTTTCAAATCATTTTTTGTATATACAGGGTCTCACTTTATTACCCAGGCTGGTCTCAAACTCCCAGGCTCAAGTCATCCTCTCACCTTGCTTCCCAAAGTGTTGGGATTACAGGCTTGAGCCACTGTACTTGGCCCAAATTTAACCTCTTGGGATTGACTTTTATCCCAGCATAATTCTTTGGAGATTAAAATTGTTGCACATATACGTAATTCATTCCTTTTTCTTGCAAAGTAGCATTACATGGTTTAATGTACCCATAGTTTGTTTAATCAATTTTCTGATGCAGAACATTTGAGTTGTTTCCAGTTTTCAGATATTACAAATAAAGCTGCCAAAAACATTCAGGTTTTTGTGTGATTCCAAGTTTAAGTTTCTCTGGGATAAATGTCAAAGAATACAATTGCTGGGTCATATGATAGTTACATGTTTTGTTTTTTAAAAACCACCAAACTATTTTCCAGTGTAGCTGTACCATATATTCCCACCAGCAAAGTGTTATCGACCCAGTTTTTCCACATCCTTGCCAGCCTTTGGTGTTGTCTCTTTTATTTTGGCCATTCTGATGGATGTGTAGTGATGTTCCTTTGTGGCTTTAATTTGTATTTCCCTGATGGCTAGTGATGTTGAGCATCTTTTCATGTGGTTATTTTCCATCTGTATATCTGTTTCAAAATGAGATATTGATTCATGTATTTTGCTTATTTTCTAACTGTTGAGTTTTGAGAATTCTTTATATTCTGTAGATACCAGTACTTTGTCAGGTTTGCAGTATGCAAATATTTCCTGCCATCTGTAGCTTGTATTTTCATCTTCTTCATACGGTGCATACTTTTTCAGTAAAAGTTTTTAATTTGATAAAATCCCATTAATTGATTTTTAAAAATGGATTATGCTTTTGCTATCAAGTCTGAGAATTCTTTGCTTAGCTTGAGGTCTTGAGGATCCTATGTTTCCCCTATGCTTTTTTCTAAAAGTTTTATGATTTTACACATGATGTTTGAATCCATGATCTTTTTTGAGTTAATTTTTGTGGACGTGAGATGTTTGTTTTTGTCTGCGGGTATCCAATTGTTCTAACACCATATATTGGAAAAACAATAGTTCTTTTTTTTTTTTTTTTTTTTTTTGAGACGGAGTTTTGCTCTTGTTGCCCAGGCTGGAGTGCAATGGCGCGATCTTGGCTCACCGCAACCTCCGCCTCCTGGGTTCAGGCAATTCTTCTGCCTCAGCCTCCTGAGTAGCTGGGATTACAGGCACGCGCCACCATGCCCAGCTAATTTTTTGTATTTTTAGTAGAGACGGGGTTTCACTATGTTGACCAGGATGGTCTCGATCTCCTGACCTCGTGATCCACCCGCCTCGGCCTCCCAAAGTGCTGGGATTACAGGCTTGAGCCACCGTGCCCGGCAACAATAGTTCTTAAATCATTTTGAATGTATTAGTAGGTAGACTCTTATGCTCTTATTTAGTATGTGAGATGTGTAAAAGATGGTCAATATTTTTCAGGGTAATGAGACTCATTGCAGTTGATACAGAGATGTGATACTCAAATTCTCCTTCAAGGAAGGATTTATTGCCCCAGCTACAGTGGGTATTTTGGTGGAACAGCTTTCAGCTTTTAGTCCCTTCCAGGAACACATTACTATAGAAAGCCACCTCACCAAGGTCATGCCCTTCTAGGAAAGGCTCACGTCTAATGATGAATGGATGGATAGAGGCAGGGACTTAAAGGACCAGCCACTTCACCTTAAACTGGGATGATCCTTTTTGAGTCATTTCTGCTCCAGAACTCCCTGTGGCTGAGGCTATCAAGACATCGCAGTTCAACTTCCCTCTACCCAATCCCACTTTCTCCCTTCCTTCCCACAGGTGTTGATTGCAGGGGCACTCCTGAACATTAAACTCTGTCTTGGCCAAGCGCGGTGGCTCGTGCCTGTAATCCCAGCACTTTGGGAGGCCGAGGTGGGCGGATCACCTGAGGTCAGGAGTTCAAGACCAGCCTTACCAACGTGGTAAAACCCCATCTCTATTAAAAATACAAAAGTAGCCGGGGGTAATGGCACATGCGTGGAATCCCAGCTACTCGGGAGGCTGAGGCAGGAGAATCACTTGAACCTGGGAGGCGGAGGTTGCAGTGAGCTGAGATCACATCATTGTACTCCAGCCTGGGCCACAAGAGTGAAGCTGTCTTAAAAAACAACAACAACAACAACAACAAAAAACCTTTGTCTCAGAGACTGCTTCCTGGAGAACCCAAATTGTGACATTTGTTTTCATTTCTATTTAATGCCAAGTATGAAATATGTCTTAAGTGCTGAGAATGGTGAGGTCATAACTTGGTCTTTATACTATGATTATAGGAGGCAGTCACCTCAGGAAAACTTTCATCAAAAAGTGTACACTCCCATGGCCAGGCATGGTGACCTGTGCCTGTAACCCCAGCTATTTGGGAGGCAGAGGCAGGAAGAATACTTGAGGCCAGGAGTTACAGGCCAGCCTGGACAATATAGTGAAACCCCATCTCTACAAAAAACTAAAAGTAAATAAAAAATGTGCTGTGTATGGTGATGCATGCCTGTAGTCCCAGCTACTCTGGAGGGAAGATGATCACCTGAGCCCGGTTCAAGATTACAGTGAGCTGCGATTATGCCACTGCGTTCCAGCCTAGGTGACAGAGGGAAATTCCATGATAAAAATGTGTGGGTGACTATCCCACATATGAAGGTAGACATGTGGGTGAATATCCCACACATGAAGTACAGCAGGGCTAAATCTTCCCATTAAATGTGATCAAAAATTAGTCATAACCCTTGAAATAATCCCCAAGCTTATACCAGCTCCCATTCTGATGTCCTTCACATACTTTTCTGGAAACCCTGACTTATTAAACTGAGAAGGAAGCCATATAACAGGCTTTTATCTGATTGTACAATTTCAAGTTATGGTGTCATTAGGGATAGGAACAGAGAAGAGAGAGGAAAGGAAGAGGCCAAAGGGACTAGCATTCAATTTCCAGTCATGTTCCCCAGCCCCAGGAAATTTAAAGTCACGATGATTTGGGTAGACAATTTTAATAGTGTTCTTTTCCTCCGCTTTCCATTTCATTTAATACAATAGAAGAGCCCTGAATTTTTATTTTCAGTAGAATCAATGTTTTTTTAAAAGGTCTCTTCCACCCTATTTCAGATCTTTGAACTTTTATTTTTCTTCTGGTTGTTTTTTCTTGGTAAATTCATGCCAAAATAATAGGCATCGCCATAAATCAGGAAAAGCATTGCCCTCTAAAATGTTGACATTGAAAATGTCATTTGCCTTTCTGTATTTGAGTTTCCAAGAGCAAAACCCATCTATTGTCATTATATATGCCACTGAACGTTTGTAGCAGGGTCAGGTTTATACAGAAGCAGAAAAAAAAGCACTCATACCCATAATTCCCTCTGACGTTAATGTTGCCTGTTTATTCTCTCCCATCCCGTTTTGAAAATGCATCCTTCGGTTGAATACAGCGCACTGAATATCCATTCTGTTTAGTCTGCACTTGTGGGAGAAAACAAACAGCAATTGGCATCTTGGCTCTATTACATTTTCTGACAAGTGGGAACTAATCTGTTTGTGAGGCAATAAATACTTGGTTTTAAGTAATTCAGCAAATTGGCTTATTTAACCTTAGCTCTGCAGGGATGCATAGAAGGAAGAATTTTCACCCATCATTGATTCTACACTGAAATATGCTATGATTATCTATGCCCACAGCTGGAAGAACTTTATGATGGTATAAGTGAATGAGCAGTTAGTGAAAATACTCTTCTAAGTCAGTGCAAAACTAGAAATGATCTTATTGTTTACCTACAAGGCTAGAGCAGGCTTTTATTTCTTCATGAGAGCTGATTGTCAAGTATTCAGGAATTCCCTGAGCTCCATATTAAACCTTAGAACTTTGAAATTGGGAGGATTTATACCACAGAAATTGTCAATCACTTCAAATCAGGGCTTTTTTATTTTTCTTGAAAGCCAGTTTATAAATATACCACTCTCTAAATTAATGTAGGAAAGTTACAGAGGAGATGGCAGGCAAAAAACTTAAGATTTCACAGGGAAAAGTGAATAACACAAGTAAACTAAAAATACACAAAGAAATGGATGACAAAGGTGTAACTTTTTATGAACTTGCACAGATGTGGATACGTGTATTTAAACATTTGAAAGATAGAGACCTGGTTACTAGACTAAGCAAGTATGGTAATGATTTATGAAAGTACATCTGAAATAAGGTTTTTTGTTTGTTTGTTTTTTGTTTTTAAATTTTTGAGACAGGGCTTCACTCTGTCACCCAGGCTGGAGTGCAGTGGTGCAGTTATAGCTCACTGCAGCCTCAACCTCCCAGGCTCAATCAATCCTCCCACCTCAGTGTCCCAACTAGCTGGGACAGCAGGCATACACCATGCCCAGTTACTTTACTTATTTCTTTTTTATTTTTTGTAGAGACGGGGTCTCACTATGTTGCCCAGGCTGGTCTAGAACTCCTGGGCTCAAGTCATCCACTTCAGCCTCCCAAAGTGCTGGGATTATAGGCATGAGCCACCACACCCAGCCTGTTTTCTTTTTAGTTGAAGCATGCTGTACAAATCATAATGATTGTCACAAATCATAATGAACACACCCACATAAGCAGCATCCAGGTAATCAAGCAAACTTTGAGGAAACAAAAAGATACTCTTTTGTGGAAAGTAATGGATTAGGCATTCCCAGCAGGTATGCAACAGGAAGATGACTTGCAGTACCATAGCAGATATATTTGAGCTTCAAGATTTCAGCTGTACAATAAACCCTCCTCTGAATTTTTATTTTATTAGATGCTGCAAATCAGTTTATAAAGACTTTTTAGCTGTGCTGATGAATATATGTAATAGCTAAATTTAGGGCTTTAAAAAATTCCTCTCCTTTGAGATTTGAAGGTGTTGCTTAGCTACTCTCTCCTTTTCTTAGTGAAGTCTCATTTAATGTAATTTCTTATGCTGCAGGTGGGGGAAATGGGCTATTAATGAATATCTTTCTGTCAGGTTCGGTAGCACATGCAGTGTACATATTGCTGTTACTTTTGTATTGTTAACTCCTTAGTCTCCTAAAACTAGAGATTTAAACCATTTTTTACATATATATATATATATATATATGTGCATTTTTTCTTGGCAGAAAGTTTTATGTGGACACAAATTATAATTATTATAACACCTGTAGTTATACTAAACTGTTTTATTTTTATTGTAAAATTTTTTTTCAGTACCAGACCACCTTTAAAACAAAAATTATACAGTAGCATGAGATTGTGCTAAATGGTTTTCCAAAATAATTAAACCCTCAGTATTGAACCCATCCTTTAAGCCTATGTTTTCTTCCTTGAGTATCCTAGAGCTTCCAGTTCACTACATCTGAACCTGGGCATGGACCATTGGAGGATCAACAGAGTCCTTGTCAGTGGTGGCAATTGGTAATGTTTTCGTCATATCAACTTTCACTGGGATTAGTCCTGTCTTACATGGAGTATAATAATTTCATAAGGGATGTGTCCTCTTATTTCTTTATAATTCCTAAAAGTAGTTAGAACTATGTCGTAATCACACACTGTGGGGACCAAATAAACTTTTTTTATTGATCAAGTTATAGCTCAGGTTTAAATAACACCAGCAAGGAATTCAAAATTCTACCAAATTAAGCCCATTGATCTTTACATCATTCTTAATAGTTAATTTTATTTCCATATATAAATGGGAAATCAGAGAATAGAGAGGTTCTATTTCTTACCAACAATTATACAGAGAGATGGTAGCAGGAGATAAAGGGTCTTTTCTCTGTTTCTTTGCTGGAGTATATCGTATGCCCTAGTATGATGGCAATGACTATCCCATGAGTTGGTGGTGAGTTGATAAATGCTGTCTCACCACACACTCCTATTGCTTAGGCACACTCCAGGAGTTGTGTTTCTAGCAGTGATAATGGGTTTGCATCTGTTGTAGGGCAGTTGAGTTAGCAGCGTGGCTGTCTATGAAACTGACAAGACTAATTTTGTTGGCCCTAGTATGGAGCAGTAACCACTATGCTACCAGCCATAGATCTACTTTGGTCCCAAAATGCAAATGTCACCAGCCAGTCCCATTGTCACCCAGCCCATTTAAGTAATGCTGTGGCTAGTAAATTAGAATTAACCCCTCAGCTATCAACTAAATTTGTAAATCAGTTATACACTTGGACCATTTAGATATAAGAATGTTGAATCCACTTGCCCTATTGCATTTGTCACAAATATTGGATTATAAGGATTACTTTTCACCCCAATTGGAAACTTGGAAATCAACTTCATCCTGGTCATATAAACATTATGTAAAAATACCACCAAATTCTGATTTTGTTAAAAAAATTAAGGTTCTTAACCATAAATCTTCCAACCTATTATGAAATTAGGAATTATCTCCAGATTTATTTGTTTATTTATTTATTTATTTATTTAAGACAGGGTCTTGCTCTGTCACCCAGCCTCATCCTTCCGGGCTCAAGTGATCCAGATGCCTCCTGAGCATCTGGGACTACAGGCATGTGCCACCATGCCTGTCTAATTTATTTATTCATGTATTTATTTGTAGAGATGGGATCTCACTATGTTGCCCAGGATTTTCATGAACTTCTGGGCTCAATTAATCCTCCTACCTTAGCCTCCCAAAGTGCTTGGATTACAGGTGTGAGCCACCATGCCTGGCCAATCTCCAGATTTAGACCATAGAATTTCATTTTAAAATAAACTAAAAAGACTTGGTCTCTGGTCCAAAATGTAAATATCTTAGAAGTTGCCACTCCATCCAAACAGCAAATAAAAAGCTGAATAATCTGAAAAATCAACAGTTATTCTTAGTTGCATCAGAGAAGGTCAAACTGCTGCCCCCATAATTGAAAAAATAAGCAGCAAATACAGAAAATCACAAATTAACCGGACCAGAAACCTAGGAGCACAAACCCCTGCAGGAATTAGAGTAGGAAAACCTGAACTGTAATTGACAAATCGCTGGAGACTCTGTGAACAATTCTGAGTTAAAAACTCCTGGGAGACCCATTCATGGGGGGCCCTCACACTTTCATGAGTTTTACCTCCAGGAATGCTACCAGGTGCTCACAGAGAATATTGGTGACATACTCCCTCATGCCTCCATCAGCAGGGAAAAGGAACCATTTTTGAAATAAACTGGAGGATTCTGTCCCTTTTAATAAGGCCTTTCCTCAGGAGAAACTATTTTATCAGAGCCTAATCTCATGGGTTTTTTTCAGAGACTAATTGACCTGGGGGAAGGGAAATACTCTGCTCCAGCCTTCCAGTCCCACCTAAGGGAGGAAAAAAAACTGAGAAGCACTGGTGAAGGTTGCAGTCCAGGGGCATAGGCTCATCAAAAGACCACGACCTAATCATAGGACTATAGAACACTTGAATAAGTTATAAATGTACATTACAAACTCTTGGGCAACAACTTAAAAAAAATGTTTTTAAAGAAATACAATTGATATGCTTAGGAGAGAAAATGTAATTATGTAAATGTAATTAATGTTCAATTAAAATAATAGGCAGAAAAAAGTATGGAATATAAAAATAGGAACACAGAAAAGAACAACAAATAGAAAACAGTACCAATCATGCTAGATATTAATATAGCTATATCAATAATGATGTTAAACATCAAGGGTCTATAGAGAACCCAGAAATAAGGCCAAATACTTACAGCCAACTGATCTTCAGCAAAGCATACAAAAACAGAAATTGGGGAAAGGATGCCCTGTTCAATAAATGGTTCTGAGAAAACTGGCAAACCACATGTAGAAGAATGAAACTGGATCCCCATCTATAACCGTCTACAAAAATCAACTCAAGACAGATCAAATACTTAAATCTAAGACCTAAAACAATAAGAATTCTGGAAGATAACATCAGAAAAAACTCTTCTAGACATTGGTTTAAGCAAAGAATTCATGGCTAAGACCCCCAAATCAAATGCCACAAAAACAAAAATTTTAAAATGGAACCTAATTAGACTAAAATGCTTCTGCACAACAAAATAAATAATCAGGAGAAAAAACAGCCCAGAGAGTAAGAGAAAATATTCACAAACTATGCATCTGACAAAGAACTAATATCCAGAATCCACAAGAAACTCAAATCAGCAAGAAAAAAACCAATCCCATCAAAAAGTGGGCTTAAGGACGTGAATAGACAATTCTCAAAAGAAGATATACAAACAGCCAAAAAACATATGAAAAAATGCTCAACATCACTAATCATCAGGGAAATACAAATTAAAACCACAATGGGATCCCATCTTTCTTTTGCAAGAATGGCCATAATTAAAAAGTCAAAAAACAATAGATGTTGGTGTGGATGTGGTAAAAGGGAACACTTTTTCTCTACCGGTGGGAATGTAAATTAGTACAACCACTATAAAAAACAGCATGGAGATTCCTTAAAGATCTGAAAGAACCATCTTTTGATCTAGCAATCCCACTACTGGGTATCTACCCAAAGGAAACTAAGTCATTATATAAAAAAGATACTTGCATACACATTTCTGGTGCTGTAGTTGGCAATTGTAAAGATATGGAACCAGCTTAAGTGCCCATCAACCAATGAGCAGATAAAGAAAATGTGGTATATTTACATCATGGAATATCTCTCAGGCATAAAAAGGAATGAAACAATGTCTTTTGCAGCAACTTAGATAGAGCTGGAGGCCATAATTTTAAGTGAAGTAACTCAGCAATAGACAACCAAATATCATCTGTTCTCATTTATAAGTGAGAGCTAAGCTATGAGGATGCAAAGGCATAGGAATAATACAATAGACTTTGGGAACTTGGGGTCGGGGGAAGGTCAGGAGTGGGATGAGGGATAAAAGAGTACCTATTGGGTACAGTGTATACTGCTTGGGTGGTGAGTACCCTAAAATCTCAGAAATCAGTAATGAAGAACCTATCTATGTAAAAAAAACCACCTGTACTCCCAAAACTATTGAAATACAAATTTAAAAAAATAGTCTAAGTATGCTAATTAAAATACGTGGATTGGACCAAGTGGGGTGACTCATGCCTGTTATTCCAGCACTTTGGGAGGCTGAGGTGGGCGGATCACGAGGTCAGGAGTTCAAGACCAGACTGACCAACATGGTGAAACCCTGCCTCTACTAAAAATACAAAAATTAGCCAGGCGTGGTACCTCACACCTGTAATCCCAGCTATTCAGGAGGCTTAGGCAGGAGAATTGCTTGAAGCCTGGAGGCAGAGGTTGCAGTGAGCAGAGATGGCGCCACTGCACTCCAACTTGGGCAACGGAGCAAAACTCTGTTCTAAAAAAAAAAAAAAAAAAAAAAATGCATGGATTGTATTTTAATGCATGAGGATTAAAAAACAAGAAAGGGTTAAAAAAAAAAAAAAAAAAGACCCAACTAACTATACATTGCTCTTAATTAATCCACCTTAAATGTAATTACACATATGAATTAAAAGTAAATGGATGGAGAGAGCTATACCATGCTAACATTAATCAAAAGTATACTAAAATTAAAAACTGTATATATTCAAGGTGTACAATGTGACGATTTGCCCTTCTGCCATGTGAAGACACAGCATTCAACCTTTCCTCCATGTGAGGATGCAGCAAGAAAAGCCACCCAGGAGCTCTCTTGGAAGAAGGGAGCAAGCCCTTTCCAGATATCAAATCTGCTGGCATCCTGATCTTAGACTTCCCAGCCCCCAGAACTGTGAGAATAAATTTCTATTATTTATAAATTACCCATCTATTTTACTATATAGAAGCAGGAATAGTCTAAGACAGAATGGACTGAGACTATTGATAGATAGCTATGGATTGATTGACAGATACATAGATATAGCTAATCTTTTCCATCATATCTTGTCAGTGTAATTGTAATCTTTATTTGTTGAAAACAAATGAAAAGAAAGCAATTATCACTCTAAAGAAAATATATAGAATACTGGCTAAATCCCCAAACAAGAGAAAATTAGGTCTCACATTAATTTTTAGCTATTTTAACAACTTATGGAAAACTAATTACTAGGTTTAGTTAAAAATTAAATTCCCCCAATCCAGAATGAGATACTTCATACTCCATGTAACTGTAATTCTTAATCTCTTCTTTTCCAGTTGTTTGAATCATCACTATAATTTTGCCTGGATTCAAGTGGAAGACTTTTTATTCTCTTGAGAGAAAGAAAACAAAGGGACATTAAGTATTCTTTGAATTGTTCTTTAGTGCTTCAAATATAGCTTTTATTCAAAACCAATGTTCGTACTTTGGATAGCATATAAATCAGGGTTTGAATTAAAGTCCTTGTAGAAATGACAGAAATGTAGTATTTTAAATTTAAATGTTCCTTAACGTGTAAATGACTTAAAATTACATTAATATATTTTTTTGTCATCTGCATGTTCTATAGCTCTTTTGGAGTTATTAAAAGTGTATTGAAAACAAACAAAAACAAATATCTAACATAAAAGCACATGCGGGCTGACTCCATTTTCGGCCTCAGCCCACTTGTACCCAGGTGAGTAAACAGCCATGTTGCTCACACAAAGCCTGTTTGGGGTCTCTTCATTCAGAGCGTGCATTTTAACATTTGGTGCCGGAAACCTGGGACAGGAGTACTCCTTTGGGGAGATCAGCCCCCTGTCCCCGTTGTTCCTCTGTGAAGAGACCCACCTAAGACCTCAACACATCAGGTCAGATCAGCCCAACAACTCACACTTAGCATGCCAAACAACTCTCTTGCTGCCTTCAGATCGGGTAAGCAGTCCCCCCTCTTTCTCTCTCTTTTCCTTTAGAGAACAGAAGACAAGTCTCTCCCCCTCCCTCTCCTTCAAATCCCAAGGAGACAAGTCTCTCCCTCTTTCTCTCAATGATGAACATTGATGCAAAAATCTTCAATAAAATACTGGCAAACTGAATCCAACACCACATCAAAAAACTTATCCATCACAATCAAGTAGGCTTCATCCTGGGGATGCAAGTCTGGTTCAACATACACAGATCTATAAATGTAATCCATCACATAAACAGAACCAAAGACAAAAACCACATGATTATCTCAACAGATGCAGAGAAGGCCTTCAACAAAACTCAACAGCACTTTATGCTAAAAACTCTCAAGAAACTAGGTATTGATGGATTGTATCTCAATAATAGGAGCTATTTATGACAGACCCACAGCCAATATCATACTGAATGGGAAAAATCTGAAAGCATTCCCTCTGAAAACTGGCACAATGCAAGGATACCCTCTCTCATCACTCCTATTCAACATAGTATTGGAAGTTCTGTCTAGGGTCATCAGGCAAGAGAAAGAAATAAAGGTATTTGAATAGGAAGAGAGGACATCAAATTGTTCCTATTTGCAGATGACATGATTGTATATTTATAAAACCTAATCATCTCAGCCCAAAATCTCCTTAAGTTGATAAACAACTTCAGCAAAGTCTCAGGATACAAAACCAAAGTGCAAAAACCGCAAGCTTTCTTATATACTAATAATAGACAAACAGCCAAATCATGAGTGAGCTCCCATTCACAATTGCCACAAAGAGAAAAAAATACCTAGGAATACAACTAACAAGGGATATGAAGGACCTTTTCAAGGAGAACTACAAATGACTGCTCAAGGAAATAAAGAGAGGATACAAAGAGATGGAAAAACATTCCATGCTCATGGTTAGGAAGAATCAATATTGTGAAAATGGCCATACTGCCCAAAGTAATTTATAGATTCAATGCTATCTACATCAAGCTACCAATGACTTTCTTCACAGAATTGGAAAAAACCACCTTAAACTTCATGTGGAACCAAAAAAGAGCCTGCATAGAAAAGACAATCCTAAGCAAAAAGAAAACAAAGCTGGAAGCATCATGTTACCTGACTTCAAACTACACTACAAGGCTACAGTAATCAAAACAGCCTGGTACTAGTACCAAAACAGAGATATAGACCAATGGAACAGAATAAAGAACTCAGAAATAAGACCATACATCTACAATCATCTGATCTTTGACAAACCTGACAAAAACAAGCAATGGGGAAAGGATTCCCTGTTTAATAAATGATGCTGGGAAAACTGGCTAGCCATATGCAGAAAACTGAAACTGGACCCCTTTCTTACACTTTATACAAAAATTAACTCTATATGGATTAAAAATTTAAGCATGAGAGCTAACACCATAAAAACTCTAGAAGAAAACCTAGGCAGTACCATTCAGGACATAGGCATGGGCAAGGACTTCATGACTAAAACACCAAAAGTAATGGTAACAAAAGCCAAAATAGACACATGGAATCTCATTAAGCTTAAGAGCTTATTCACAGCCAAGGAAACTATCAATAGAGTGAAACAGCAACCAACAGAATGGGGGAAAAATTGCAATCTACCCATCTGACAAAGGACTAATATCCAGAATCTACAGAGAACTTAAACAAATTTACAAGAAAAAAACAACTCAGCAAAAAGTGGGCAAATGATATGAAGACACTTCTCAAAAGAAGACATTTATGCAGCCAACAAACATATGATAAAAAGCTCATCATCACTGGTCATTAGAGAAATGCAAATCAAAACCACATTGAAATGCCACCTCACACCAGTTACAATGGTGATCATTAAAAAATCAGGAGACAACAGATGCTGGAGAGGATGTGGAGAAATAGGAATGCTTTTACACTGTTGGTGGGAGTGTAAATTAATTTAACTATTGTGGAAGACAGTGTGGCAATTCCTCCAGGATTTGGAACCAGAAATACCATTTGACCCAGCAATCCCATTATGGGGTATATATCCAAAGGATTATAAATCATTCAGTTATAAAGACACATGCACATGTATGTTTACTGTGGCACTGTTCACAATAGCAAAGACCTGGAACCAACCCAAATGCCCATCAATGACAGGCTGGTTAAAGAAAATGTGGCACATATACACCATGGACTACTATGCAGCCATAAAAAAGGATGAGTTCATGTCCTTTGCAGGGACATGGATGAAACTGGAAACCATCATTCTCAGCAAACTGACCCAGGAACAAAACCAAACACCTCATGTTCTCACTTATAAGTGGGTGTTCAACAACAAGAACACACAGACACAGGGAGAGGAACATCACACACCGGGACCTGGGGGGTGGGGGAGGTAGAGAAGGAATAGCAGGTGTGGGGGGATTGCGGACGGAAAGCATCAGGAGAAATACCCAATGTAAATGACGGGGTGATGAATGCAGCAAACTAACACCATGTCATGCGTATACCTATGTAGCAAACCTGCACGATCTGCACATGTACCCCAGAACTTACAGTATAATACATAAATTTTTTTAAAAGGCCAAAAAAAAAAAAAAAAGAGCACATGCTGAAACCTCTTTGTAATTGTATAATTAAACACCCCCAAGTTGGGAAATGTAAAATTGAACATTTCATACAACTGTCAGTTCCGTGGTGTTGCATACAATGAGAGCATTATCCAACTTTACTTACAAATAACTAGTTGAATAATATAATTACATTTGAACTAGCTAATTGGATCTCAAAGTTGAGGCTGTGACCAATCAGTAAATCCTGAAGATTGTGCTAACTACTCATATTGTGTTCTTGAGCAGGAGCAACATGTTTTTAGAAAGGTGTTGACAGAGAAGAAGGTAAATGAAAAGTAAGGCAAGAGAACCGTAAAGAAGACAAACTTGTTGAGTTCTCTGTAATAAGTGCCTTAAGATCACCAATGCCAGATGACCAAGATTTTTCTTTAAAATCAAGAAGATACTGCCTTTTCCCCTCATACTCAACTTTTTTCCATTAAAATACATATACAGAAAAGTACACAAAATATAAATATTCAGCTTAATGCTTTATAATAAAATATAACACGGTCACCACCCAGGTAAAGAAATAAACTATTCCAGCACCCCAAAGACCTTTATATACCCCCACTTAATCACTACTGCACCTCTCTAAAGTTAACTATTCTCTTAACTTCTAATGCCATAGTTTAGTTTGGCCTGGTCTTGAGCCTTATATAAAGATTCATAAAGAATGTAAACGGGCCGGGCGCAGTGGCTCATGCCCGTGGTTCCAGCACTTTGGATATGAGGTGGGTAATTATGAAGTCAGGAGTTCAAGGCCAGACCAGCCTGGCCAACATGGTGAAACTCTGTCTCTCCGAAAAATACAAAAAAGTAGCTGAGCATGGTGGTGGGCGCCTGTAATCCCAGCTACACAGGAGGCTGAGGCAGGAGAATCATTTGAACCTGGGAGGCAAAGGTTGCAGTGAGCCAAGATTGCACCACTGCTGGGCAACAGTGCAATACCCCATCTAAAAACAAACAAACAAACAAACATAAACTTTGGTGTCTGGCTTCTTTCACACCATATTCATCCTTACAATTGCAGTTCCTTGTAGATGGTCACATTCATTGCTGTAGACTATCCCATTATCCGCAGATACCACAATGTACTGATCCATGCTATTGCTCATTCTTTGATGATTTGTTCTGTGACATAGATCTGTCTGAATTTTTTTTATATTAGATTATGGTCTCTATTGATGACCTATCCATTCCCATGACCTTTAAAAATACTTATTTAAGATATATCAATTTTGATTGTTTAATTTCTCTGAAGTAGCTATTAAAAGCTGATATTTCCAATATAACTTGTACTATTATATTTATTTTATATTATTTTCAAAGACTGTTTAAATGACAGCAGACATGTGCTCCTGCAGTGGGTTTTATCTGCTTGAATGGAGGACTAGCTGGCAAAAGAGAAAGAAGAAAACTCAAGTTTAATGTACTTAGAAAATATTTATTTATAACCCTAGGGAAAAAAAAAAGCATCAAACCATCCAGACTGAATACACATCTTAAAAGAAATAACTAAGGGCTATATAACTTTCTGAGATCTTTTAAGTTTTCTACACAATAAATAAAAACATAGCTGCTTTCCAAGAGGGAATTTGGGAGACATTGAAGATTTCTGTTTCAGTTTGGTTCTTTGGCATAATCTATAGTAAGTCCCTCTGGCCATCTTAAACAAAAAAATATATATCTGAAGGATATCAGGGGTGACAGAATGGCTAGGAGGTTGGATAATGGGACCAGAACAAAGACTATCCTGGCGCCTAGAAAGACATCACATAGCAAGAAGAACATGGGCAGATGCCGCCAGTCAGATTGGTTAGTTTTCTGTCCTTTATTCCTCAGTTCAAGATTCATATTCCAAGAGTGGAACAAATAATTGCTTTAACTTGGGTCAAATGCCTTCCCTTTAGCTGGGCAGAGAATTTCAGTTACTGTCCCATAAGATGCTGTCTGACAATTTAAAGGTAAAGCTAATAAACGGAACTGTCCTGATCCTTGTATATGCTCATCTTAATAGCAGGTGTGGCTGAGATTGTGAATTTGTCTTTGAGTTAGAGAACTAAGATAACAATTTTATGGCAGAAGGAGCCTTAGAAGACAGAGCCATGGTCATGGTCATGCTGAATCACTAGTCTCTACTTTTTTTGTTGTTTTCTGAAATGGAGTCTCGCTCTGTCACCCAGTGGCACAATCTGGGCCCACTGCAACTTCCACCTCAGCCTCTTTAGGAGCTGGGATTACAGGTGCCTGCCACCACACCACGCCCGGCTAATTCTTGTATTTTTAGTAGAGACAGAGTTTCACCATGTTGGCCAGGCTGGTCTCAAACTCCTGACCTCAGTTGTTCTACCCACCTTAGCCTCCCAAAATGCTGGGATTATAGGCATGAGCCACCACGCCTGGCCTCTACTTTCTTTATATAGACTTATATGAGTGTTTACTTCTAGTTTGGTTCTAAAATGAGAAATTTGTGTTGGTCACATAAGCCATTCCGTTCAAGTATTATGGAGTCACCCTGAAGGCAGGGATATAACATTTGGAAGATAAAGACTGGCTTGCTGTGAAAAGTGGGAAAGAAAAGCACCCTCCCTTCCCCAAGAAGAAAATTCTCTTCCACCTTCCAACTGTTAAGGTCTGTAACTCTGTCATTAGAGCATGATTCCTTTGATGTATGGGTCCAGTCCAGATTAGCGTGGATTCTTCAAAGAACCAGAGCCAATAGGATATGTGTACATATATGTATATTCTGTACTCATAGATAAGTAGATAAGAGATTTATTTTGGCAGTTGATTCACATGATTATGGAGGCTGAGAAATCTCAAGTTGGAGAACTAGGAAAACCAGTGGTGTGTGTTGGAGAGTTGGGGAAGCACTGGTAGAAGCGTCAGGGTCTGAAGGCTTGAGAACCTGGGGCTTGGATGTCTGAGGGCAGAAGATGGCTGTCTCAGCTCCAGAAGAGAGTGAATTCACCCTCCCCCCATAGTTTTATTCTCTCTAGGCCCTCAATGGACTGGGTAATGCCACGCACACTGGTGATAGCAAATTCCCCCCTACTCAGACTACTGATTTAAATGTTCATCTCTTCTGGAAACATTCTCTCAGGCACACCCAGAAATAATGTTTAACCAGCTTTCTGGATATCCTTTAACCCAGTGAAGTTAAGACATAAAATCAACCATCACATTACACCACTCTGTATTCAAAGTATTCAAATTCTTTTACTGTCTAGTTCTAATTACTTTTCAGCCATATCCCCTTGGGCTCTGGAAGAAGACAGCTTGCAGTTTAGGATTCTGATGCAGTTACTTACCAGTAGTGTGGCATAGATAGATTAAACTTTTGTGTTTTGAGTTACTTCATTTGTAAAACGGACAATAATAGCTCAGAATTCATAGGTTTATGTAAGGATTAAACAAGTTTAAATACATGAACAGTGATTAGCACAGCTGTGGCCTCAACTACTACCATTACCATTAAAGGCCCTCATCTGTCTCTCTACTTTGGCTGCGCTGTCCAACTCATTGTTACATTCTTTCATTTTCTTTCTCTAGGGAACCAACCTCCATCTATTTATCTTTCAGACCCAGGCTGAAGACTTACTATCCAAGTTTCCAGAATCTCATTCTCCTCTGGGGTCCTCACATATAAAGCTTTATACCTTATACACATAAATACAAAATACAAATGCATTCATTAACTTCTTAACCTGAATCTCTAACCTTAAGGCAGGTTAGACTAGCTTAAATCCAGGGAAGACAAACATTTGGAAATGGAAAATTTCATCTTCTGCCAACAGGCAGGAAGAAAGTGACTCTGTTACAGGAAAGAGGCCTGGAACCAAACCCCAAGAGAGGGTTCTTAGATCTCAGCAAGAAAGAATTCAGGGCAAGTCCATTAAGAAAGTAGAGGAATAAAAGAATATAGACTCTATAGACAGAGCAGCCCTAAGAGCTGCTGGTTGCCCATTTTTATGATTAGTTGTTGGTTATATGCTAAACAAGGAGTAAATTATTCATGCCTCCCCTTTTTAGGGTAACTTCCTGACATTGCCATGGCACTTGTAAACTGTCATGGCACTGGTGGGAGTGTAGCGGTGAGGATGACCAGAGATCATTCTTGTGGCCATCTTGGTTTTGGTGGGTTTTAGCTGGCTTCTTTACTGCCTGCTTTATCAGCAAGGTTTTTATGATATGACCCTTGTGCTGACCTCCTATCTCATCCTGTGACTTAGAACGCCTTAACTGTCTGGGAATGCAGCCCTGTAGGTCTCAGCCTTATTTTACCCAACTCCTATTCAAGATGAAGTTGCTCTGGTTCAAACACCTCTGACAACCCCACTGGGTCAGGAACTATGTAGGTTCATGTCTTGGCTCCAGTGATATTGTGTAAATAACTGTTTTACATTTGACTTTACTCTTCCATAAAATGGGGTTATATTTTGTTTACCTCACAGATTATTTACGGTGATAATTAAATAAGTTACCTTTTATCTTCACAGAAGTACAAAATGTAGCCTTAAAAACATCAAATAATATATGCTGATTATAGCTGCTTTTGTTTCTACTCATGAGATTCCATGTGAGGGGCAGGAGCCATAGCTCTCTAGGATTAAGAGAAACACTAAGCTGAAACTTGAGTCTCCTGTCACACTTGCTGAATGAGTAGTGTGAATTCATTGGTTACTTATATGGAGGAGAATTATCTAACCCTCCATCAGCCACCTAACACAGAACAGCTCTAGGTGGCAGTAAACAAGGATGGGTAAGAGTCAGAGATCACAGCACACTCAAGATTGAGCCAAGTAAAAGTAGATAGGCACTAGAAAAAGTAACTAATGCCCTCAAATAATACAGCTAGTAGGAGACAAAGAGTTAAGATCTGAACTAAGGCTAAGCCCAGAGCCCATGACCTCAGATATTGTGCTAATTAGTGAAACAGATGAGTTCCCTGACCCCCCTTGCAGGACGTACAACAGGGCTGTGGCTTGTCTGTTTGGTCACCACTGTTGCGCAAATCCATTATGGGACAGGGAGCATGAAGACGAACAGGTACAGGACACAGGTGCCGGGCGCCGGCCCCATTACAGTGTCCAGTGGTGGGAGCCTGTGATTCCCTAAGCCCAAGTGAGCATGTATTACAGTGCATTCTTTTAGCCTTGCCATCCTGTGGACAGCTTAATTGTTAACAAGCTCAGTGGACCCTCTGCCATTTTGCAAGGGCGGAGGGCCAGTGTGCCAGCTTTCTGTATCCCAAGCTCTTGTCCAGTGTCCCAGAAGAATCAGATGACACGGACTTGAAGGATGGTGAATGTGGGGGTTTTACTGGGTGGTGGAGGTGGCTCTCCATGGGATGGATGGGGAGCTGGAAAGTGGGGGGAGTGGGAAGAGGATCTTCCCATGGAGTTTGGCCATCCAGCGGCTGATTCTTCGACTGTCCCCAGCCAAACTCCTCCTGACGTTCCTTCTCTTGGTAGCTAAAAGCATTTATGGGTGCAAGATAAGAAAAATAAGAGGTAGTTGAAAGGAAACTTCTCTGACAACCGAGAAAAACCATGAAGTTACTGAGCAAAATCATCAATGATATCAAGTCTGGTGTCCTTTTTGGTTGGTTAGAAAAAGAAAACACAGGAAGTAAAACTTTCAGAAACAACATGCAGTAGCCTAACTCTTTTTAGATCATAGAGTCACAAAAAAATGTAATCAGCAATTATTTTGCAGAAGTTAAATTAACAACTTCAATAAAAAGCAAGACCGTTACCAAAGGATTTCTGGGTCGGGATTAGAGAAGAGCTTAGGAAAAAGCACACATACAAGAATTAAAGTACTGAATTACTCTTTTCCAGTTTTTAGGCTGTTTTGAACATTTCCCCATAGCCCTAAGTAATTATCGTAAGCCAGCTGCTGTGTTCTGTTTGTGTCAATTCAGCTTTTAAAATTTCCTGTCTGATAAATTTTATGTTGTACTAACATTAATGTAATAAATAAGTAAGCAATTTGCTATCTCTGAAAGAAGTCAACAGCCTCAAACACACTTGTAGAAGTTATATTAACAAACACCTATGTTAATTTCCTTTCATAAGGAGCACAATAGTATCCTCCTTGAGGAAGCACCTTTTGATAAAATAAATAATAATGTGCTCATCACATTATTTACTTCTTGCCCTCTCATGTGCCAGCAACCAAATGTTCCTTTCAATTAGTCTGTTAATTGTACAAAAGCTGTTTTCCGAAAAATGTTTTTTTGGGAGGGCAGTAAAATTAGGTGAAATAATGGATGAGAAATTTGAAAATAGTTTAGGATAAAAGCACTATTCATAACACCTTTCAAAAAACATTATTGAGTTCTATTAATCCAAGTTTACAAATAATTAACAAATATCTGCTGTGTGTCTTATACTGTTCTCACTTTTACAAAGCTTTTAATTGTGTACAGAAGAAAAAACCTATACAAAATGATTAGAAGAATGAGATAAAAGCATATATAATCTTATGCCCTAAACACACACCATAAAACTACATAATTCTTCCTCTTAAGAATTCTGCAGCACAAGTATAGTCTTACACAGTATTGAAAGGGACACTGTTCCAATGGCACATGTGGAGGAGTTACAATTTGTTACAGGAATTTTTGGAAGATGGAAGTAAAGTGTCTTAAGAGAGGGAGTATTTTTTTCTAGCTAGCACAGAGATGCCATGAGGGCTAGTGGCAGCCTTGGCAAAATCATCTGGATATGTACAAGATGATGAATTCCTTAAAAGCAGAGTTTTTCTCTTATTTAGCCTTGTCCAAACAGGTTTCTTGAAGTCTTAACTCATTGGATTGTAAATGTGAAAAACATTTAAGATTGCTCTGATTATGCCTTCAACGATTCTATGTTGAATCTTCCTTGCCTGGCCCTTAATAATGCCAGGGGCAGGTTCTATTTTGTACCAGTGTTTTTTAGTGATTAATACTTAGTTCAATCCTGGAATCTTTTGTTTTCACATTATATCATAGTAAAACAATTAAAAGTACATACTAAAATAAACTAATTTATAACTTTGAACATGACTCAGCAGAAAAATAAGAAACTTTCCACTGGCTTTTTCCGCTAGTCAACTAAGCTACCTAAAACAGGCAGAGGCTAGGCACAGTGGCTCACATCTGTAATCCCAGCACTTTGGGAGGCTGAGGCGGGTGGATCACCTGAGCTCAGAGGTTCCAGACCAGCCTGGGCAACATGGTGAAACCCCTCTCTACCAAAAATACAAAAAATTAGCAGGGTGTGGTGGTATGTGCCTGCAGTCCCAGCTACTCGGGAGGCTGAGATGGGAGGATCGCTTGAGCTGGGGGGTGGAGGTGGCAGTGAACCCAGATAGTGTCACTGCACTCCAATCTGGTGACAGTGAGATCCCATCTCAAAAAGCAAACAAACAAACAAAAAAAACCCAGGCAAACATGCTTAAATAACTTTGCTAGAGTCTTTGAAAAGCAAACTGCAGAACTATCAGAGTAAGTAAATGCACCCAGGAAGTAACACTAAGGCCTTGACTGGAAGTAATGGGAGCAGGGTCATTTTTTATTTTATTTTAAGCAAACACAGTAGAGCCTGCATGTGCACATGTCCAACTTAAAAGCTATCACTCCAAAGAGAATACCAGCTTGAAATATTTCAGAAATGCTTTTAGTGGAATTGTCTTCAGAGGCAGAGAATATTCTCTTTAATATCCCTAGGAGGAGTTCAAATTAAATCTTTGAGATGGGTTTGCTTTCTGAAACCAAATACAAATTAGACCAAAGGCATACATTGTGAGTAAGGAGTATAATCAAGATGAATAATGAATAATCAAGTTGAATCACTCTAGATCTCTAAATGAGATGTGGCCTCATTGACTGTTTATTGGCTTTGTAAATTTTTAAATTTAGGGCTGGAAGAGTAGAGCCATAGTGCCTACCTTTTTGACAGATGGATTGGTATGTATTTGTGATGTCGCTGGTATCAGCCAGGCTCTGGCAGGACACAGGCTACACACTGAATGGACAAGAAGGCAAACCTGGAAAGGGTTCAGGAACGCCTCTTTACAGAAGTGTGAACAGGTTGAGCAAACAACCCAGGGCAGTGAAACACTCAGGGTGCCAGCACCAATGGGAAGGTGTTACCGCCCAGGCCTGAAAGGGCAAGGGGGAGGAAGCGCCTATCAGAAGTCAGCAAGAGCTGCAGCCAGAAAGGTGGCTGACCCACTGAAGAGCACACTCCAGCACCTGCCTGAGGGAGTCCAGTTTCTTCTGTTATCTTGTGCTCACATCTCCTGGCAGTGTGACACTCCTCAATCAGAGTAAACCCAACCAAAAGCCATGGGCAAGGCTGCTGCGTAATGTCATCCATAGAGGTCAGCCCTCCATAGGACAGCAGGCCGGGGCAGGCCAGAGCTTAGATCTGGATAGGGCAGCACAGACATTCTGTGTGTGGGTTGCTCCTCTCTGTTCCAGGGAGGGAGGGAGCCTTTCTATTCCACAGCAGAGCAATCATGTCTATTTCTTGATCTCATTTCTAACTCCCCTCCCTGTCCGGCTCCCCTGTCTTTGCTCCTTAGTCTCTGTGTGCTGCATTACATCAAGTTAAAGCTTAAAACTAAATCAAGTTATTCCCGTCTGAGGAAAAACTGGGCTTTTAAATACATAGTGTGGGGACAAATAGCCACCTTAAATAGGATGATGTAAATCTAAACCTCACAATAAAATAAATCCTAAATGGACCAGAGATCCAAATGTACAATGTGCAACCAAGGAAGTTTGGCACAGGTGAATTACTTTATAACCTGGGAGTGAGGAAAGCCTTTCAACATTCAGCAAAAAAACAAAAAACAAAACAACAACAACAAAAAACAAAAAACCGGGGAAAGATTGGTGAACTTTGCTACCTAAAACAAACAAAATCCCAGAAGCAAAGTCAAAAAACAAATGACACACTAGGAGAGATTAATTTCAAGTTATCTTGGCGGTGGCTCATGCCTGTAATCCCAGCACTTTGGGAGGCCAAGGCAGGCGGATCACCTGAGGTCGGGAGTTCAAAACCAGACTGAACAACATGGAGAAACCTCATCTCTACTAAAAATACAGAATTAGCCAGGAATGGTGGCATGTGCCTGTAATCCCAGTTACTAGGGAAGCTGAGGCAGGAGAATCGCTTGAACCCGGGAGGCAGAGGTTGTGATGAGCTGAGATCACGCCATTGCACTCCAGCCTGGGCAACAAGAGCAAAACTCCATCTCAAAAAAAAAAAAAAAAAAAAAGATGAAAAGATGAGGACAAGTACATGAAAAGCTTTTAACAATGGAAAAGCCCCAAAACTGGAAAGAAATATGGGCAAAAGTCATGAACAGAGAGAAATGTGAGAACAGAGAAAAAGAAATGCAAGTCACTCCCTACACATACAGAATGATGCTCAGTTTCCCTTACAATAAGAGAAATGCGAGTTAGAATTCTTCTGGATACAAACATTTTATAACGTACCCTACTGAGAATGGAAATGCAAAATGGAACAAACCCTATGGATGGGAATTTGACAAAATTGAACAAAATTACATATGCATCAGCCCTTCACCCAGCAATTTCACTTCTAGGAATCTACCCTGAAAATACATCTCTACAAATAATCAATAACATTTGCACAAGGTTATGTAATGCAACATTGTTTGCAGTAGCAAAAGAGTATAAGTAATCTAAAGATCCACCAACAAGAGAAGCAGTAAATAGACTGCACTACCTACATGAATTGGAGACTAGACATCATAAAACACAGAAAAAAATGTCTGTGAATTGAAATAATCTCCAGAGTATATTTTTAGATTTAAAAAGTTAGTATATAGCAGTACTTAAGAGTGTGCTATATTTTGTGTATAAGGAGAAAAAGGGAGGAATAAGAATATATTTGGGTATTTGCTTATATTGCAAAAAGAAGCAATAGAAATAATTACCTTTAGGAGGTGAGGGGAATGAAGTGAAGGGAGAGGGTTAGGAGTGAAACTTCTGTGAGTTTGGTTACCTTTTCATATAGTTTTTAACTTTGGGACCACATAATGTTTTATTTATTTAAAAATTCAAATAAAAGAGACAAAAGTAAAATCCTAAAATGGAAAACGAATTGGGACCAATGAGCCTTTACTTTATTTCAAATGTGGCAACAACAGCTATGCAGAGTCTTACTCTGCTGCCCAGGCTGGAGTGCAGTGGCACGATCTCTGCTCACTGCAGCTCCCACCTCCTGGGTTCAAGCGATTCTTCTGCCTCAGCCTCTTGAGTAGCTGGAACTACAGCTCCATGTGACACTGCCTGGCTAATTTTTGTATTTTTTAGTAGAAATGGGGTTTTGCCATATTGGACAGGCTGGTCTCGAACTCCTGACCTCGTGATCCGCTCGCCTCAGCCTCCCAAAGTGCTGGGATTGCGAGTGTAAGCCACCATGCCCGGCCAATCTATTAATATAGTGTTTATAATTATGAACTAGGAGAATACAAGTATATAATTTTGAATTAGGAGAAAAGAAACACTAGTGTTTCTTTTGTATTATTTGGTTTTGTATTATTACAAACCAAAACTTTCAGTGTAACAGAAAAGAGAGACAAAAACAAATATTAAATCAAAAAACTTAAAATAAAACACTGTAAGGTTAAATTTGAGTTGAGAAATTCACATGAAATAATTTTTTTAAAGTGTATTTGTTTTTTCTGGATCTGTCCACTGAAAGGGCTTTGAAGAAATGATACCCTTGTGTCAATGAACATACCTTGTCCCTTGATCTTGGCATCTAAATATCACTTCTCACCAATAAGGAGAGTGTTCTTATTATGAAATGCATGTTGAAATATTTAGGAATGAAATGTCATGAACCTACAATTTATTTTCAAATGGTTCAGCTGTGTGTATGTCTGTGTATGTGGGTGGGTAGGTCGGTGGTAAGGATTTAATTACTACACCAAGCAGTCCCTCTTCTTGCACCTGGCATAACTTCCTGTAGAATGAACTTGAGCTGCCCATACTCTCTTCATGACATGGTCTCCATTCTGAAAATGAAACAAAATTTGGAGGAACACCCATGAAAATATCTAAATTACTAAAATGCTTGTTCCTGAGACACAGAGATTCTAAAAATAGACAATGCCACGTGTGCTCTAATTTTCCACTTAAAGTGACTTAAATCCTTTCAATTCAGACATTTTTGATAGAATATATGGTATTAACGTTCTAAGTCAGATGCATTTATTGAAATATCATTTCCCAGTGCTTTTTGCAGTTTCATTGGCTGCAATAGGTGGAGAGCTTTCATTAGCAGTTATTGGCTTGGTGTGGCCAAGGATGTTGCACAAAGGCCTTTGCTTGGGAATTGGGAAACACAGGTTCTCCCTGGGGCTCTATAACTTGCTATGTGGCTTTGTATAAGTCGTATCACCTTTTGGGATCTTGGTCTTTCAACTGCCAAATATAGGTACTGGCTTTTTCTTCCACTGTAAACAGTGATTTGGAATTTTCTTCAAGTAGAGTAATACGTCTACCATAACAGGGGCAGCAAGAAATAGACAGGAGTGAGGGTTTATTACAGCATGAGGTGGCACCAGGAATAGGAAAGGAATCCCCAATTCAGATAATTTTTTGGTATCAATCTTGTGTCAAATTTTTTAAACTTATGACAATGAATAAGAGCAACAAATGAATCCTCAACTATAAGAACAATATTTTGGCATATAATTTTATGTATAATTATCTTTAGTTCCAACAATTATTTTATTTTTCTCTCTAGAAGGAAAAGGATAGGTTCTGAGTGGTTCCAGCTATCTACATCTCCCTATAGCTGCAATTCATGTGGCAGCCTGCGTCTATGCGAGCATTGGCTGAGGATTTGTAATGCACTTCAGATTTTGGTTTAATATGCTCACAAATAACTTACCATGGCAGTTCCCTTGAAACACATTAAATCCTCTGTTTACTCGCATGACTGGGAAATTAGACAATTAACCGTGACAATCTATCAAAAGTATTAGAATACAAAAAGCACTAAGCATGAAATCCTATTGAAAACCATTTCATTCTCTTAATTATTCATTAGGCTCCTTAGACTCTTAGAGACCGTCAAGGTCATCGTTATGAACATTAATTATCACTGTAATGTGGCACTGGAAAAATGTATTTTAAAAGAGTTCTGTTCAGTAGATAACTGCTAGTAAAAGGATTCACCATTTTATTTGGGGGTTTGTGTGCATCTCCTCTTCTGCTACATGGTGAGAAAATGGGAATATTAGAAGTGAACCTTCCAGAATCTTTTTATTGCGTGGGTTGGGTTCCAGTTTGCATGATTCCTGTGCAGAGGTCTGGGAGGAAGGAGTACCTGCTGATTGGGTTCAGGAAGAAGGTAGAATGAAGTGGTGCCAGGCAAAGATGGCAAGTTCTCCACTGGCCAGGATTGATGCTTTGACACCCTAGCCAGTTGTTTTTTAAAAAAATTCAGCCAACATCTGCCAGATGCCTTCTCATCACCATGCATTTTGTTGGTTTAGAAACAACAGAATGGAGTTGGTTGAGTGGTGCAGCTTCAAGTAAAGTCCACATTATAGCCGTTTCTTCCCTGTCCCCTCAAAGCACACAACCTACAGTAGTGAAAGGTCCTGTGAAATTGAAACCCATTAAATATAAAGACATCTAATGACTGATGTGTTTAAATATCAGTCCTTCAAGTAAAGCTTCGTAGAGTGGTTCATTTCGGAATGACTGTCCAGAACACTATTTTCAGACCTACTCTGTGTCCTCCTCCTTTACCAGCCCACTTTGACCCTAACATACACCATCTGCAACCCCAGCTCTTAGGACTAGGCTTGGTTAGGCTAGAGACACTCCAATGAGTTCAGCTGGTTATGCTGATGAAACAAAATAACGCTGGAGACATTCTCTGAGTGAACTGGGTGGCCATCCACAAAGGATCATATCTGAAAATATACTAATATACCAGATCTTACTTTCTAAAGAGGCAGAATTGTCTATATTTTCATCACAAATTGATCCTTCAACTTAATTTAGTTGTGTGGCATTCAGATCTGTCTTAAACATTAGTGCTAGGAATGCACCATAAACACCTACCAAGGGTGTATGGACGTAAGCCCTCTAGATCTAGTGAGGGCAAACTGGCTGAGTCATCTGATCTCTGGACTAGCTGCACTGTGGTGATTTAAAATGTCAAATTCTTTGACACTCCTTTCAAAAGATGAATCCTAATTCCTCTCCTCTCGAATGTGGGCTGGACCTAGTGGCTAGCTTCTAACAACTAGAACAACGCAGAAATGATGGTGTATGACTTTGGAGAGTAAGTGATTCATGGGCATTACAGCTTCCTGTTCTCTTTCTCTCTCTCTCTCTCTCTCTCTCTCTCTCTCTCTCTCTCGCTCTCTCTCGTCCCAGACCCTCCAGCCTGAGTCAAGCCTTCAGATGACTGCGGACGATCTTGACCACAACCTCTGGAGCGATTCTGAGCCAGAACCACTCAGCTAAGCCACTCCCACATTCCTGACTGCCAGAAATTGAGTGACATAATGACTCTGTGGTTTTTGGCTGCTATATCTGGAGCAATTTGTTCAACAGGAGTAGTACCTACCTGAAATATTAATAGTTGTTGAGAGTCACCTTTCTCACCCCTTCACTTGATGGTGCTGTTGTGCAACTGCACACTCCTGTGGAGACACCTTATCTCACCATACACCAGGTGTGTAACTTCCTGCCCAGTGCATGCTGGGAATCAGACCCTTGACCACCATTTCACAAACCTCCAGCTGATCTCTGGCTACTTGTGAGTTAAAGTATTTTTACCTTTAACAAATACTTAATTTTAATAAACATTTCATTTTTCACAAATAGGTAGAAAAAAGATTTGTCACAATATTCCATGTATATCCCATTGAGCAGACGAAATATCCAACATTACATGCATTTATTGCTTGATTCTGAAGACTAAAAATCCAATTAAAATGATGCATGCTTTAATAGGAGTCATTATGATCAAAATTTTCCAATCTGTATTATTTTTATTAACACCATAAAGGCATCTCAAAAAAGCTTCCCTTCTTAACTTTTTGTAAATTGTGATCAAGAGGATTCATATAAATCGCATAATTTCAACAAAAATATCTATTTACTTGTAAAAAATATTCATCTCTTCAATTATAATGCAAATTGGAAGGTTATCCTTATAAATGAGTAGTTTATAGCCTGTTAGCCAATGACCATTTAAACATTTCAGTCTGGGAAGACACAATTTTCAGGAAGAATAATGTAGAGCTTGGGTTTTCACAAGATGATCTCATTAAGAATTTTTAACTTATAGTTCAATTAAACAAAGTATCTCAGTTTAATCTGCTTGTATTTGAAGATAAATGTACACATTTTCTTTATGCTTTATGAAGGAAACAATTTTTAAAACTTGATGAATTCTGCTTTGGATATTTTTATGATTAGTCATTCATTGCTGCCAGGGATATTCTTATACTGTTTTCAAAACAGGTAGTAAATCCCACTAGTTCTAAAAGAGGAAATGACAACTTTCTGATTTATCATCCAACAATGGTTACTTTTTGCCTCATAAGTTGTTTCCATTAAGACAAGATAAAAAGCAAGATTTGAGAGAGGTTCATGGATCAACTGGAACAATCTGCTTAGTTCTACAGAATGGAGTTTCTGGGCATCATTCTCCATTTCTGTGCACAGAGTGCTGTGATGCTCAAGAAGAAACAGCTCAGTGCAGGCAGAGAGTGCGCTGCCCTACTGATCTTTCATCTGGTAGATGAGACAAACGCCCTGACACTGTCTTTTGGGCTCTTCTATGTTTCTTCGAAATTTTGGCCTTAATTCTCCATGATCCTATTGTTTCTAATTGGGGCATTTATTTGTTTATTTGTTTGTTTTGAGTTGCAGTCTCGCTCTGTTGCTCAGGCTAGAGTGCAGTGGCACGATCTCGGCTCACTGCAGTCTCCACTTCCCCGGTTCAAGCGATTCTCCTCCCTCAGCCTCCTGAGTAGCTGGGATTACAGGTATGGCTAATTTTTGTATTTTTAGTAGAGATTGGGTTTCACGATGTTGGCCAGGCTGGTCTTGAACTCCCAACTTCAGGTGATCCACCCACCTCAGTCTCCGAAAGTGCTGGGGTTACAGGTGTGAGTCACCGCCCCCAGCCTTTTGTTTGTTTTTTTGAGACAGGGTCTCACTCTGTCACCCAGGCTGGAGTACAGTGGTGCGATCACAGCTCACTTCAGCCTCCACCTTCCAGGCTCAACTGGTCTTCCTACCACAGCCTTCCTGCTAGCTGGGACTATAGGCATGCACCACCACACCTGCCTGGCTAACTTTTATTTATTTATTTGTAGAGACAGAGTCTCACCATTTTGCCCAGGCTGGTTTTGAATTCCTGGGCCCAAGAATCCACCCGTCTTGGCCTCCCAAAGTGCTGGGATTATAGGCCTGAGCCACTGCACCGAGCTAAATGGGGCCTTTTTAATGGTGACAAAGACCAGGTGTTTTTCAGTTTTTGAGACTCGATATATTTAAAAAAATAAAGAAATACCAACTCAGGGTTATAAAAATATTAAGTGTTAAATACTTTCTTTTCTTTTTTTTAATTAAAAAAAATTTTTTTTTTAAAGGCAGGGTTTCACCATATTGGTCAGGCTGGTCTCAAACTCCTAACCTCAGGTGATCCGCCTGCCTCAGCCTCCCAAAGTGCTGGGATTACAGGTGTGAACCACCGTGCCCAGCAAGTGTTAAGTACTTTCAACATCCACATTTAAGAAAGTATGTTTATTAAACACAAAAATATAAGACAATATAATGATATGAATTACAAGATAAAGGATTTGTGAGAGATATTAAATTCATTATATATAATCATTACTACTGTGGTCTGTTAATGAGACACAAGTTTAAAGTTACTTTGAAGGATGTTTTCAATTATGAATTACAAGATAAAGGATTTGTGAGAGATATTAAATTCATTATATATAATCATTACTACTGTGGTCTGTTAACGAGACACAAGTTTAAAGTTACTTTGAAGGATGTTTTCTTTCAATTCTCTCTGTATATCTCTGTAACTACTTCTGTACCCTCAGAGATGATGTTTCAGTTTAAACTTGTGTATGTGAAATTGAGCCAAAAGACTCTCTGGGCCCTGAAACGACCTTTGTAGCAGATGCTGCCAGAGTCCTTCTCTTATCCCCTCTGGACTCTTCACCTAATCTGATGTCAACTGCCAGTATGTGCATCTCCTTGCCTGAGGGCTCTTCTGGTGGCAGGAGTCCTTGCTACTCACAGAAATGGTCACCAGAAGTGCCAGAAAATTAACTTCCCTTGGCCAGCAGTCCTCAGCCAGCTCCTCACTGACACTGATGTGCAGGTGTCTCCTATGGTGGTTGCTGGAATCAACCACAATAGCAGCCTTCTTGACAACTTAGCCTTCACTGGCTGCCTTCCTTTCCATCTCCCTTCTTCATTCCCCTACCTGTGTCTCCTGGGCTTTCCTTTCAAATAAACAGCTTGCACTAGAATCCTTGTCTTAGGGTTGCTTCTGGGGACACCCACACTAAGACAACTCTGTTTTTTGTTTATTTTTTTGTGTACTTGTTGTTAAGGATTCACCATATAAAAATGCTAACCTCTCTCACACTGGACCACTCAAAGAGAAGATAACAGAGCTTACCAAATTATACAAACTGAAGAAACCAAAACTATAATGTGGGATCAAGTCAAAGACTCTTAAAACATTACCATTCTCTGTTTCATCACATAGACTAAAGGACTATATTTACTTTATAAAAATCAAAATTCATCTTCAGCCATGAACTTGTATTTACTAGAGAATACTTGAATAGCAGTGTAATATCTATAGGTTATATGGCCAGATGGATGGATTTTTATTTAAGTCTAGAATACATGAACAAGGACTTGAAGTGTTGTTGAGGGTGATCTAGAGTTCAGATGATTAGCATTTGACATCACACAGTGTTCTGGCACTCAAATTTAGCTCTGAATATCTTGCTCTCTGTGCTTGAGGAGATGGATTCCAGCAATAAGTGTCCTAAATGACATGTAGGCTATTACATGTGGAACATGTAGAACATATCCTTGTTCTTTTGCAGTAGGACCAAAGGAGATCATGTTGCTGCACATATTCCCAAGAAAAACACTGATGGCAGTAGCATTGCATTTGAGGCCCTTTTGCATCAATGACCCTCCCTCCCTCCTTTCCTCATCATTCTTCTGCCCCAGCTCCATGGACTGCTCCTTGTGTCCCTGGTCCATGCCGTACTTTCCTGCCTCTACGTATCTGCTCATGTCTTCCTTCTTTCTGGAATGCCCGTCTATCCCACTTCCCACCGGCTACTTAACTCACACATGCCACAGGACCACATCTTTCATCAGACCAGTTCACATACCACATCCGTCATCAATCTTCCCATGAGACCCTCTAGCTTCAAGTAGTTTATCTCTCCTCTGATTGCCTGTGCCCTCCTCTGATTGCCATTCTTTATTTTATATTTATGTGTATAGATGCCTTTCTCCCCTTCATAAGTGTGAGCTCAGTGAGGGCAAGGATCATGATATACCTACCTTTAAGTCTTCCAGGTGGTCACCAGATGGGAGTAAATAAAGAAATGCAAGAATTTGAAAGCCACTGGATGAAACTGAAGTGCTTCTTGTTTTAGATGTTTCACCTGCCTTAATATTAATTGCTTCTGGAGGGTAGAGATGTGTGTAAGACAAGAATTTCAGGTAGGAGGAAGACAGGAGTATGCATACACGTACCACCACCCCAACATGTATGAAATCTGTATCATACGTAACATTTATATATAAGTAGTATATATATCCAAGACATTCAAAATAAGCTTGTTTACTCTGGAGAGAAAGACTGGGTGGTTAGGAGACAGGGAAAGACACCTACTTTTAACTGCCTACACTCTTAATAGTTTTTTATTTTTATACTAAGTGCCTGTATTACACCTATCTTAATTTTTTTTAATTATTGAAAGACATGTAAAAAGGAAATCTAGCAATCTTTCTTTTACTAAGTTGTATAACTCTGAAGATCAGCTACCTGTGTAGGCTGTAGAATATATTTCTGCTAGGAAAACTCATGAGTTGTGCTGGTGACAAGGCTACTTCTAATTGTTAGGAGGTAATTCTACATGAGTCTTTTGTGTGTCTGCCCATCTTCTGAGTAAAGACACGGACATCCTTTGTTTCAAATTATTAAATATCTTTTGGAAGATGTTTGTATAGAAAACAGCCTTGAAGATAGTTTTTACCCACAAAGAGAGGGCAGAAAATTTTTTTTTTTGCTGTCCAGGGTAAGAAAGATAATGTTTCCCTCAGGTTAAGCAGATTTGCTAACAGTCCCTTGAAAAGACCAGGGTTAAAAGTATGAGTTTTGTTAGCTATGATAAAATTCATTTATTGTGTAGAATCCATCCGTGCTGTTCCACAATGTTCCCATGGGACTTGGGGAGTAAGGAGAACTGACACAAACATGAAGCCCATGCTGACTGCTACACAATGAGTAATAATGTCCTTTGTCTCTGACCCAGGAGTCTTGTGTCTTCTGTCAACAACCATGAAACTGTGACAGGCTACCTTATTATTAGCTCATACATGTGGTAAAATTTCAACCCCTTTGTAGTTCTTGACAATAATGATGCAGATTCTGATAGTTAAAATACCTATATTCATCAAAATCTAAATTTAGAATGAGCAATTCTTTGTTGAGTAATTTCATAAAGGAATTCAATTATCTCAATGGCTTTATTCTAGGAGTGTATTAGACACATAGAAGACACAGGAAAGATCCATTAGCCATTTAGCCTCTTCCCTGCTAAGACAAGAAACTGAAATGGCATTGTGAGCTAAACTCTGTCCTTGGCCATTTGGCAGTTGTCAAATGGTCATTATGTTGTAGGTTTCCAGGAAAAACACAGTGGAAATAAAACAACACTTTCCCCAAGATATTTAAAATATCTATATGGTATTTTATCCACTCTAACTTGTATTCAACACTACAGGGAGGATAGAAACAGTTTATCTTGGTGCAAAAGTTATTGCGGTTTTTGCCATTACTCTCGATTTCCATTCCAACATAATACTTGCCATTGAGAGTAATGGCAAAAACCTCAATAACTTGTGCACCAACCTAATATTTCTTTCCAGGAGGATGAGATAGGTCTTTTAATACATGAAAATAAATTTCTTGTTTGTTATTTCAAAATAGAAAACATCAAAAACGTCTTCAACAAAAATGTAATTTTTCTCTTCATTTTATTTCTTCTTGAAATGTTGAGACATTTTAAATGTGATGTGAAATACCTGGCTATAATTGATTTGATCTAAAGGTTGCTGTTATATTGAAATAGAAATTTTTATAATCAGAATATTAATTCCCTTTACCACCCCTGCTCTTTATATAGATTTTTTATTCGTTGCCTGCTAGAAGCTAAGTGTTCACATCTAAACTATTTTCATTATGTCATAGCTGCCTTATGAAGGCTGTCCAAACATGAAAAATCAAATCATGAATTACCTCCATTAAAATCCGAATCATGTTGGGAAGAGTTTAGGATGGCAGTCAAGTCTATTATAGAAACTGTGTAGTGCTGCATGGAGATGCTGGAATATATTTAGGGCAGCAAAACATGTCCAATGCATCAGTCACAGTCCTGGCAGGAAGCAGATGGCATACTCCAATTTGGTAATTTGAGTGGAGTTTTAAAAAGAGACTATTCACAAATGTGTGAGCAAAGTTTAGGGAAACCATGAGGATTGGTGGTGCACCCTGAAGCTAGTAATCACTGAGTCATTGCCATTCTAGGCCTGAAGGGCAGGGAGTGGAGCAGTTACTCCACTGTTATGGAGAAGGCTGCCTAACTGGAGCTGTGGCCTTCCATCGAGGGACATGGCCAACTCACCATGACTCAGCACAGAGAGAGCCAAGGAACAAATACTCTGACCTCACCCTCTTACCTCTCTCTAGTCTCCTGCCAGTGCCCCTATTAACTGCACCCTATCAGGGACCAGAGGACAAGGAAGCCTATTGACGCATTCATAGAGGCCAGCCTCTCAAAGCACAGAGGATGGAGAAGGGTAGAGGGTAGATGTGGGCAAACAGAAAATAACCAGTATGGTCAGTTTAATTCAAAACATTTTTCTTAAGCACTGAACTCTGTATCATATTCTGAAGGAGACAGTTACCATTTTGTAACTTTTTTTTTATAAGCACTTAATTTTGCCATAGAAAATAATGGGTTCTCTGCATTCATTGAGGTAAGTTGGGTGTGTTATGTAGAATCGTGGAATTTCCAAGTTGAAGGGGACCTAGAGGTTATCTAATGAGTCCCTCTCATACAACAAGAATATTTTTAAACAAGTCTTAGAAAAAAAATTACTATGTTTATGCCAAGTATGAAAACCTTTTAATAGCTGGAACTCCTGACTATTTTTTGCTAATAGTAAAACCCTAATTTATAGAAAATCAGTTGGCAACTCTGGTTTGAGAAGGGTGGATACTATAAGCATTCCTCCTTTCTCTTAGAAACCACTCAGTAGTAATAAGGCCACTGTGGAACAGAAATGAAAACCCCACCTTTGCAAAGCAAGGAATCTCAAACTCAAAACCACACAAAACACATGGGAGTGGTATCAAGGCAGTGAGGATTAGTAGGAAAGCTGGCAGAAGGGGTTGCAGATCTCAAATGACGCTGGTGCACACTCCAAGTTAAAGGGCTTGGGGGAGGGGGTCACAAAGCCAAATCCTAACCAGAGGTGCAGCATGTGGAAGACAGAGCTGAATGAAGATGGGGACAATTCATGTATTTGCAGGAAGCAGTCTGCCAGTGAACATGGAGGGAAGACCACATCAACAGCAGCCTTCCAGCTGCCTAGTTTTGGGCTTGGGAGAAGTAAAGGCTAATGCAATTCGCTCACTCAACCCGAACCATGAAACTCCTTCCAGCCAGGAAACTGCACTCTACTAACATGCACCTCTTGCATGTAGTTCATGTGAGAGAAAGTGAGACAACTGATCAAATATGAGCTGGTAGCACTTCAAAAAAAGTGAAAGGAAAAAAAAAGCATCAAAGAAAGAAAGGAAAAACTGGAAGCAGTCCATGAAAGGACACTAAAGAATACTCAGCAAGGGCCATGAAGAGCAGGAACAAAAACAATGTGCAAAATAGAGTTTAAAAGAATTTGATAGAATAAGTTATCATTTTAAATGTGGAGGTCACAGTAGGACTCATTGAGAAAATAATGTTTTGAGCAAAGTCTTAGGGAAATGAAGGAGTTACTTGTACTCTGGGGAAGAGTGTTCCAGGCAGAGGTAACAACCAGTGCCAAGGCTCCAAAGCAGAGGTACCTGGGTGCATTTGAGGAGCCGCAGTGTTACTTGGGGCATATATACTCATAGGAGGTTATCTCATTGTGAAGTCTGTACCTTAACATTCTAAACTCCCCTTCCTGGTTTCATGTTGTTGTTTTTTTTTCTCTGAATTTAACTTTATCATAATCTTGGCTTTATTGGTGTTTATATTTGCCTGGTGTGTCTTTGCCCATCTTTTAAAACTTTTTGAATCAATTCATTTTAGGCGTGTCTCTTACACAGTGTACAGAGCTGAGTTTTAATTCATCCAGTTTCAATATCTTTGTGTATTCACAAATGATTTTAGTACATTTATAATAATTGATAGGACAAATATGTTCGTCCTAGTGCTGTCATTTTATTTTCTTAGTTCTTATCTTACTTGACCTGGCATCAACATATGGCACAACTCCTCATTAATTCAGATTCTTCGCTTGCTTCTGAGACACTGCTCTTCCCCTTTTTCTGGGTTCACCTCCCATCTCATTGGCCAGTCTTTCCCAAGTTCCTTTGCAATTTTCTTCTCTTCTCCCAACTTCTTACTACTGGAGTTAATGACTGAGGCTCATCTCTTGGTCCTCTTCCCTTCTGTAGCTGCACTCACAACTTTGGTGAGCTCAACCAGTCTCATAGCATTAAATATCATCTTTGTGTTGATAACTTGCAAATTCTTACCTCTAGTCAACCTTTCTCCTGAATGTCAGAGGCCTATTTACTGATTCAGATTTCCAAGAGGCATCTCAAAACCCCAAGTATCCATCACAGGGCTCCTGAATTTCTCCCAAATCTGCTTTTCCTATAGTTTTACCTACCTCAGTTATCAGTTGACTCTCCTTTCTCTCATACTTACATCTCATATGTCATCAATTTCTGAAAATTCTATCTTCAAAATATTTCTAAAATCTAACTGCTTCTCATCACTTCTGCTGCTACCACCCTGGTACAATCAATCCATCTCTTGTCTCAAAGGTTCTAATAGCCAGCCTCCATCCTTGTGTTTCTGCTGTGTATTTCAACACAGAACCCTGAGTAATTCTGTTAAGATCTAAGTCTGAATAATGTTGCTTATCTGCTCAGAATTCCCCAGTGACTCCCCATTTCTTTCAGAATAAAGGCTAAATAAGGAAACCTATTAACAAAACTCAAAATCACTAAGAAAAAATATAACATGACTGTCTCCATTGATGATGAAAAGGCATATAATAAAATTCAGCATTCATCCTTAATAGGTAAAGAATTTCAATGAAATAAGAATTGATAAATTCTTTTTTTTTTTTTTTGAGACGGAGTTTCACTCATGTTACCCAGGCTGGAGTGCAATGGCGTGATCTCGGCTCACCGCAACCTCCGTCTCCTGGGTTCAAGCAATTCTCCTGCCTCAGCCTCCCGAGTAGCTGGGACTACAGGCGTGCACCACCATGCCCAGCTAATTTTTGTATTTTTAGTAGAGACGGGGTTTCACCATGTTGACCAGGATGGTCTCGATCTCTTGACCTCGTGATCCACCCGCCTCGGCCTCCCAAAGTGCTGGGATTACAAGCGTGAGCCACCGCGCCCGGCAGAATTGATAAATTCTTAACGATAAAATGTTTATCTCAAATCCAAAGTCAATCTCCTCCTTGCTGAGTAAACACCAAAAACATTTTCTTAATACCAGAAATAAGAAAGGAGGAAAAATTATTATTATGTTCAGATTCTATGACTGTAAACTTGGAAATCCTAAAGAACCAACTACTAATAGATGAATTCTGGTCCCTTGCTGCGGGGTCCTCACTCACGGCCAGGTCGCAGCCGTTGTACTGGAAGAAAGTCGAGTCTGCAGCAGACAGGAAGTGCCATAATGCTCCAGTATTATGAGGACAAGCTGGAGGGCGGTCCTACCCAAAGGAGGACCTGGGCATGTGTCTGCTGCTGTCGGACTGTGTGGTCCAGGAAGGAAAATCCCCTCGGCAGTGTTTGAAGGAAGGATACTGCAAAGCTTTGAAATACTCATTTTTTGAGTGTAAAAGATCAATGTTGGATACCAGGGTAAGATTCAGAGGAAGAAACGGATATTCACACATCATGTTGAAGCCAAGATGAAAAACAACAAAGAATTTTCTCTGGTCATTAACACAAAGAAGCCAAAACAAGAAACATACTTTTTACTACATCTGTTTGGTTGGACTAGTTTTCCCCTCCATGGCACACTGAAGAAAATGGATGAGTTCTGTTTTTGAATATGTATAAAGTAAATGATTCTATTGATCCAAGTTATTTTTAGAAGAAAAACCTAATTGAACAGTTATGGGTTGGGAGCATAATAAATGTGTTTTGAGAATTGTTCTAAAGCAGAGAGAATGGAAAGGTTGTTATTTGCAAACTTGACTCTTCAATTGAATTACACAATTTTTACAGGCAACTCATGTGACTGACAGAGTTGATAACATAGTCCAGAAGATGACTATTGGGAAAGTTTAGGATAAAACTTTTTCTTTTGTTCAATCTTTCCTGTCTAAAATAAATTTGTTTGATTCCTTAGAGAAGAAAAAAAAAATAACTACTATAAACTATGAGATTTTATTCTGAGTATATTAATATACAGAAATTAATGATATATATATACATGCAACAACTAATCAGAAGATATAATGGAAGAAACAGTTTCTTTAGCAGTGAGAAAGATAAATTACCTAGAAATAAACTCTATAAGAAACGAGCAAGATTTATGTAAAGATGTATAGGGGTTGGAGTCCTAAAAACAATATCAGCCTCTCCAGTTAGATGTACTCTTTTGGTATCAAGCAGGTGGAGGTTAGGAAACCATCCTCATGTGGCTCTGGATGCCTTCCCCTGAATAGGAAGGTTGTGGCTTCTTTGTCACAAGTTTCAGACCTTATTCTTTAGCTTCCTGGGTGATAAGAAGCAGTAGTGACTCTGGCAGCTTCTTGATCAAACTCAGAAATCCCCAGATCACAGATTAAGGTGTCCACATACAGACCATGGCTGTGGTTCCAGGCCTAGCCTGGCTCCAGTGGCCTCAGACCCAGCAGCTCCCTTGATAGACCAGCCCAGTAGAGTTGTTCACTCCAAGATGTCCAGCCCAGAGCTGCTACTTCAGGCCTTCCACAGAATTTGTAAGAACTTAGTTCTCTGTATTAAATATCTTCCTGTGTAAAATACACAGAGTGATTTCTGTTTTCTGCACTGAAATTTGACTGACAAGTTGGTATTGGAAGTGGTTGTAGAAATCAGACCCTGAAACTGGGAATCTGGGACTGGCTGGTTTTGAAGACCATGGTGGATGGTGGCCTTGTCACTTAGTGGAAAATGGGATGCTGTGAATCTAGACGCAAAGAATAAAAATTATGTACATTATCACCTTGGATGAACAGTGAAATGACGTGGTCACCTTGGATGAACAGTTTACTGACAATGAGTCTTCAGTGGCTGCTACTTAGATGGTTATGAAGGGAATGAGAGATACAGGAACAGCTAGGTGGGTGGGTGAGTTGACTTTTCTGATTGTATTGTAGAGTTTAAAGAAAGAGAATGAAGTACTATGAAGATTCAAAAATTAAAATCTTATGAGTCTTGCATATAGATAAACCAATGGATTGATAGTATAGAATAGAAAGTTCATAAATAGGAAATTTAGTATATGATAGTCGTGACATTTAAAACCAGTAAAGGAAAGATGGATTATTAATGAAATGGGGTTAGAAAAATGTATAGCTATTAAGATATAAAATTAGATCCACTCCACTTACCTCACATGAAAACAAATTCTTGATTGGTCAGATTTTTAAAGTAAAGAATGTAACATCATGAGATGTAAAAAACAAACCCTGGAAGGATCTAAAAAATAATTGAGGCCAGGCATGATGGCTCATACCTATAATCCTAGCACTTTGGGAGGCCGAGGCAGGTGGATTACTTGAGGTCAGGAGTTTGAGGCCAACCTGACCAACATGGTGAAAACCCATCTCTATTAAAGATACAAAAATTAGCTGGGCATGGTGGTTCATGCCTGTAGTCCCAGCTCTTGGGAGGCTGAGGCAAGAGAAGTGCTTAAACCGTTGAGGCGGAGGTCACAGTAAGCCAAGATCACGCCACTGCACTACAGCTTGGGCAACAGAGCTAGACTCCATTTAAAAAAAAAAAAGTAATTGAAGAGAGGTGGAGATCTTTCTAAGTATGATACAACCCAGAAGTAGTAACAGAAAATTTGGTAAAATTGACCAGTTAGAAAAAGTTTTCTTGGCCAATAAACAAAAACAAAAGCAAACAAACAAAACAGCATAAGAGAAATAAAAGGACATGACAAACTGAGGAAAATTTTGACATTCATAAGAAAAATGACTACTCTTACTATTATATAAAAAGTTTCTATACTTAGTAGAAAATTAGACAATGTATATACATAGATAGTTCACAGGATAGGAAATACAAATGTTTCTTTAACCTGAGAAGATGCTCTCAACCTCCCTCTTCACAAGAAAAATACCAGTTAAAATATTTTTTTATTAGATTGACAAGTTCCATTTCTGACCAAAATAGAGTAAGTCCACTGCTGCCCATGTCTCCTACTGATTGATCACTACTAAAACCTCTAGATAAACTATAAAGAATAACTACCCAAGGACTCTGAAAAGTAAATAATAGCAGGCAGATTGGGCAGGGAACTCAAACCTGAAGAAAGACTGATACAGGAGTGGTGAGATTCCTGTTTTTATTTTTTTCTCCTCTACCTCTTCGCTTTGATCTGAAGACAGAATGAGTTGGGAATTGTCAACCAGACACTATCAGCAAAACATCAGAGAGAAGCCTGACCATGTAGCCACAGGACCAGGAAAAAAGGCTGCTGCAAGCTAGAGAAAGTGGTAGAAACTGCTGATTGCTTTTTTCTTTCCCTCCCTTGCCCTGAAGCCATTCCCAGTCAGGGAGCTGCCTTGCAGTGGTACAGTGACATGGTCACCTGGGAGAAAACCTATCCTCCTGGACAGAGGAGTTGGGAAAAGGAACTCTTGGAAGCCAGAGAGAAGAACATGGAGGAAATCCCCCAAAAAAGACAAGTGGAGAAAGGAATCCCTAATTCTGTGTAATTGTTTGACATGTAGTCATAGGTAATGGATACAGTAGTTCCTCTTAGCTACAGTTTCTCTTTCCATGGTTTCAGTTACCTTCAATCAACTGAGGTCGGAAAACATTACATGGAAAATTCCAGAAATAATTCATAAGTTTTAAATTGTGTGCCAATCCGAGTATTGTGATGAAATCTCACACTGTCCCACTCCATCCCTCCTGCATGTGAATCATCTCTTTGTCTGGTGTACCCATACTGTAGGTCCTTGTGTTCGTCCATTCTCATAATGCTATAAAAAAATAACTGAGACTGGGTAATTTATAAAGCAAAGAGATTTAATTGGCTCATGGCTTTGCAGGCTGTGCAGGAAGCATGATGCTGGCATCTGGTTGGCTTCTGGGAAGGCTTTAGGAAACTTATAAGTGAAGAGGGAGCAGGCATATCACATGGCCAGAGCAGGAGCAACACAGAAGAAGATGCCACACACTTTTAAACAGCCAGATTTTGTGAAAAGTCACTCACTATTTTGAGGACAGCACCAAGAGGATGGTGCTAAATCATTCAGGAGAAATCTACTCCCATGATCCAATCACCTCCCACCAGGCCCCACCTCTAATACTGGAGATTACAATTCAATGTGAGATTTGAATGAGGACACAGATGCAAACTATATCAATGCTACATGCCTGTTAGTCACTTAGTAGTCATCTAGGCTATTAAGTTAAAAAAACATAAATATACAGGGTTCAGTACCATCTGTGGTTTCAGGCATCCAGTGGGGGTACTGAAACATGGATAATGGGGACTACCATATGGGGATCTATGTCATTAACTCAGGTTTGCCATTTATGTTATCCAACAATTTACCATACTTAACAGAAATGTGTTAAGTTTTAATGTGTTAACAGTGGAAATGAAATAAGATTACCCATGAGAAAAGGACTTTTATGTTTCCATTCAATTTTTTTTTCCTAATTCCTCCAGTCACATAAATATAAGAAAATGAAGTTATATGAAGGATGGCCATAAGTTCAAGGATAAGAAGATAGGAAGAGTACAATTTAAAAACAAAAGTCTAATGAGTAATTTATGTCTAAACTTATTGAAGTTCATAAATAATTTATCCTGATTTTCAGAACCTCTTCTGGACATACCCACACAGGACCTACAAAAAGACAGCTGCACAAGAGCTGGTTAATAATGTTGTGAGCTGACATGCTAGCATCAGTGGTCTAGAAAGAATGACAAACTGCTCCTACCAAGTAATTAGTCTTCTGCTCCTTTCTTTAGTCTCCCTGCCTCCTGCCTGGAACCTGGTAGATCCAGAGAAGGGTAGAGAATAAAGAGCAGACCAGCCTTCTCCCCACTGTAGTTCGTTAAGGCATCGATCTGGCCAAAGCTGGATGTACGGAGGCAGAAAGTGTCCATTCATTTTTTTATTTTTCATTTCATGTTATTGTTTGTCTACTATGGACCTAACACTGTTCTAAACATTGGGGATAGGGTAATCCTCCATTATCTGCAGGAGATACATTCCAAGATCCCCAGTGGATGCTTGAAACTGAGGATAGTATAAAACTCTATGTACACTATGTTTATTCTTTCCTATATAAACATACATACCTATGATAAAGTTTCATTTATAAATTAGGTACAGTAAGGGATTAACAACAATGAATAATAGAAAAGTTATAAAAACAGACTGTAATAAAAAGTGAATATGGTCTCTCTCTCCCTCTCTCTCTCTCTCTCTCTCTCTCCAAATATCTTATTGTTCTGGCCTCACCTATTTTCAGACTGTGGTAGACCCTGGGTAACTAAAAACACTTAAAGCCAAACTGCAGATAAGGGGGAACTACTATATATCAATGGACAAAACCGGCAAAAATCCCTGCCCTGTGAAACTTACATTCTAGGGAGAGAGACTGACAATAAATGAAACAACATAAAATGTTAAGTCAGTAAGTGTGGGGCAGGCGCGGTGGCTCATACTTGTAATCCCAGCACTTTCTGAGGCCAAGGCAGCTGCATCACCTGAGGTCAGTCGTTCGAGACCAGCTTGGCCAACATGGCGAAACTCTGTCTCTACAAAAAAAATACAACAATTACCTGGGCGTTGTGGCACACGCCTGTAATCCCAGCTATTTAGGAGGCTGAGTCAGGAGAATCGCTTGAACCCAGGAGGCAGAGGTTGCAGTAAGCCAAGATTGTGCCACTGCACTCCAGCCTAGATGACAAAGGGAGACTCTGTATCTCAAAACAACAACAAGTCAATAAATGTGGTGGACAGAAGAAATAGGAGAGCAGGTAAGGAAATGGTAGGAGGGGGAGGAGATAAGAAGAGATATTAGGTAGGATGGTTAGAAAGGGCCTCAGGGAGAAAGTGAGAGTCCAGCAGACTGAGGGAGGTGAGGAAGTGAGCCAAGCAGCTATCTAAGGGAAGAGCCGTCTGGGCAGAGGGAATGACTGGGGCAAAGACCCTGAGTCAGGAGGTGGAGGGTGTCTGGTTTGGCGAGTTCTAGGAGGAGCAAGGGTACCAGTGGGGCTGGAGAGGAGTAAGTAGGAGAGTAAAAGAGGTTTTCAGAGAGGTAAGAGGCTGGGAAACCCTATAAACTATTGAAAGGGATTTGACTGTAGTTGGATGTTAGGTTTTAATTATAAATGGATCTGCGTTTTTCACAACTTGAAAGTGAGCTACAGTTAAAATGAGACTTCTTCTTATACCCGAAAGTGACCAGAAAATCAGGCCCTGGTCTGTAAGAGATGGAAGAGGGAAATGTGAAGGAGCGTATTCCTTTTCCCCGCCCCGATCGCTCACTGTTGGAGACCTCAGCGGCGTGCCGCCCCAGCTCGGAGTGACAGCCCAACCAGGCCTCTTCCTTCTCGGCCCCGCCTCTCCCGCTGCCCTCCGGATCCCGATGGGTGGTACGGTATGCTAGGCACGCCCCTCCCTTTTTGCAGGCCTGGGTTCCCGTTCCGGGCGACAGCCCAGTAAGGGCCGCCTTTTGTTTCTCCAGATCGGTTCCGGTCAAGGTTCTCCTCCAAGGCGACCGCCCAGTGAGGCCCCGCCTCTCCCGCCGTGGCCCCGCCCCCTCCTGCGTGCGACCGCGTCTAGGCTCCGCCGAGTCCGACACGCCCAGCCCTCGCCGGCGCCCACCCCTCAGGCCCGGCCCGCCCCCGGCACCGAGCGCTAGCTTTCCCGGCCTCCGGTTGTCGCCGGCTCTCGGGCCCGCCCCCGAAGACGTGGAGTGGTGCGGCGGGCGGTGAGTGGGGGAGGACACCACAGACCCCCAGCTGTCCGAGGCGCAGAGCCCGGCTCCGTGCAGTGACTGAGCCTCGGCCGCTGCAGCCTCCAGGGGCTCCTCCCGGCAGCCGCCCTGCGTTCCCTGGGCGCTTCTCGGTGTCGGCACCCCTGGGGATGGGAAGTGGGACCAGGATGGGCGCGGAGGCTGTGGGGGCAGGGACGGGTGAAGGTGTTATGGGGAGTGGCGGTCGCTGGGGAGGGCAGAGGTTTGTGGAGGGGGTATGGGTCTGAGGGCGAAGGTTTGAGTCCTGAGAGAAACGCCGTCAGGCGGAAATTCGGGGCTGGTGGAGTCAGGATGGGGGATGTGGGGGCCTCAGCGCTCTGGGAAAGAAGGCAATGGGTGGGGTTGTCGTCGGAGCGGAGTGAAGGGTGCTCTTTGGAAGGGCCAGCTTCAGGGGCCCGGGCTTCTTACTTCCCGGCAGTCCCGCGATCAGGGCGGGCTAGGCTGTCTCCAGGCGGGGTTGGCCGGAGCGGAGTTGCAGGATAATGCTCACATGAGGTGATTGGGTTTCCAGGCTTTTGACTGGGACATACTGTACAGTTTAAATAATAGACACCTGTCTGGCTAGTGCCCGGGACACCTGAGAAACGTGAATGGAATGGGGTTCTCCCCTACAGGCGGCGTCTGATTTTTCGGGTGCCTTCACAGTGCTAGCATTGGTGTGCGCTGCCTTCTGTAAAACCTTATTCCAACAGGACGGTGTATGGAGGTCCCAGGCTTAAAAGGTGCAGCTGAGGTTTATTAAGACTCAAAACACAGTTGTATCATATTGCCTCAAATCCTGCGGAGTTTAAATCTAATCCTGTGGGGTTTAAAGCGGTTAAATCCACTTTGTACTGCCTACTTTCAACTTAAAGTCCTACAAGTCTAGAGGACGAGATGTTTTCTAAGGGACCATTCTGCGTGATAAACAATTTAGAATTCTCTGTGGAAAGTAAATCGTCTGTTCTGAACAGCTGTTGCTGAAATAATCTTAGAGTTGTAGACGAAGAATGAAATTTAAAAAATCTAAAATAATGGAAGGGCATAGAAAAAGCTTGGTAAATTGGAGTGTGTGTATGCACTTAAACCCACTGAAACCTTTTTTTTTTTTTTTTAAGACGGAGTCTTGCTCTGTCGCCCAGGCTAGAGTGAGGTGGTGCAATCTTGGCTCACTGCACCCTCCGCCGCCCAGGTTCAAGCAATTCTCCAGTCTTAGCCTCCTGAGTAGCTGGGATTACAGGCACCTGCCACCACGCCCGGCTAATTTCTGTGTTTTTAGCAGAGAAAACACATTTTTTTTCTCTATGGGATTTCACCATGTTGGTCAGGCTGGTCTTGAACTCCTGATCTCAGGTGATCTGCCCACCTTGGCCTCCCAAAGTGGTTACAGGCATGAGCCACCGCACCCGGCCAACTGTCTTTCATTGTAGACTTGGAAGACAGAGAAAAGTATAAGGATGAAAATTAAAATCTGTAATTTTGCCACATGTATTAACATTTTGATGCATTTCTTCCTAATTTTTGTATTTTTGTGTATATGAATATACACAAAATTGGGGTAGTATTGTTACATAATTGGAGTAATATTGTTATATTACTTCATACTATTGCTTTCTCTTTCCACCTTATATTTTCTCACTTAGCATTTTCGTGGATCACTATAAATTCTTCTTAAACATCTTTGAAAATGCTTGTATAATCATTCATCATATGGATTCATTCTTTTATTAAATATTAGAGTTTTAGGTATGTGCCTAATACTGTGCTTGGAGGTGAAAAAATCAGTGTTGCCCAAGATAGATGTATTTGTCATGGCTTGCATGACAGCTGTGGTATACTAGCCTATTGCTCATCTATCAGATAGCTAAATTGTCTCTAGCTTTCTGTTTTTATAAGCAATAAAGTTTTGTTTTAATAGTTACAAGCTCTTAAGTCTCATGTCATACGTGAATCAAAAGGTATTTTTAATGTGTATGAGTTTTTGTGTGTATGTGTTAGAAAAAGGAAATTATGGATTTTTTGGAAGAGGATTTTTTTTTTTTTTTTTTTTGACAAGGTCTCATTCTGTTGCTCAGGCTGGAGTGTGTGCAGTGGTGCAATCATGGCTCACCACAGCCTCAACCTCTGGGCTAGGTGAGCCTCCTGGGTAGCTGGGACTACAAGCACGCTTCACCATGTCCAGCTAATTTTCTTATTTTGTTGTATTTATTGTAGATACAGGGTTTCGCCATGTTGCCCACACTGGTCTTGAACTCTTGAGCTCAATGGAGCTACCCACCAAAGTCTCCCAAAGTGCTGGGATTACAGCCCTGAGCCACTATGCCCAGCCCCTGGAAAAGGCTCTTTTTAAAAAGTTTTTTATTTTGAAATAACTTTAGATTTACAAAAAGTTGCAAAAATAGTACAGATTTCCCTATGCCCTTCACCTCGCTTCCCCAGATGTGAACATCTTATATGACTCTGGTACAATTATTGAAACCGGGAAATTTACATTGATATAATTCTATTAAGTGTAATAGACAGACTTATTCAAATTTCACTAATTGTCTTGTTAATGTTTATGATCCAGTCAGGGATCCTACACTGTATTTAGTTGTCATATGTCCTTAGCCCTGTTTAATCTGAGCATCCTCCTAAACAGGATGACCTGGTGCAGACTTGTAAAGTAAAGCAGGCCTGCTAGAAAGCATACATCTACCCTGAATTCATATCCAAAACTCATCCCTTAGAAGGGGATATTTATCTCACTTTTTTTTATGTAAGTAGACTACTGTTTAAGATGTATAACCAATAAGGTGCCTTTTAATTACTTTTATATGCCATTTCTAAATCACCTGGGAGTTACAGAATAGAAAGGATGATCTGAGTAATCCATGCTTATTATCGCTTTTATTAATCTATGAATTGGCAGTGGGAATCTTTCAGAAGTAGAGTGCCAGATGCTGACTCTAGTCCCTGGGTATTTTGGAGGAAAGAGTAATGACCTTTACTCTTTACCAAGCATGACCAACTTGTCCCAGGTTTAAAGGTCTGTGTGTCTTGGGAACGTCTTCAGCCCAGGGCTACCTCATAGCCTCTAGAGCATTTCTACTAAGAAGCCACAGTATATTTCCGATATTATTCTAGCCAAAAAAAGCAAACTCTTGGCAGTATCTAGGGTAATGAGAGTAGATGGAGGCATGAGTGAGAGGAGGAAATATTCTTGTTTTCCTCACTGGTGCTTCCATGGCTAGACTCAGCTGGGTGATTATGTGCAGAGGTCAGTGCAGCATCTAATCAGGCCTGGGCCTGGACGTTGTGGCAGGACTGTCTTCAGTATCCTGTGTCTCCCCTCTCCTGTACCTTCCCTTCCTGTGGAATCCTGAGGGCATGGCGTTCCCTCAGGGAGTGGCCCTTACCAGCTTCCCTAAATTATCTGTGTTACCAAGAAACAATTATAATAAGGATGGGTCTATGTGGGGCTGATTTTCTACTCGTGTCTGTCTACATGTGTGACTCCCCAAGGCAGCTGACCTAGGTATCAAGGAGGGAGGCTCCCACAGTTGCTCTCACAATTAACTGCCTGCCTGTAGGTAAGTAGTGTCTCCGCATCTTAGGTCCTCTGGAGATGGCCTGGCCCTATTTTTGCCTGGCCATTAAAATTGCAACTTTTGTCCTACGGAGATTCCTCTCATCTTCCAGCTTGGGCAGTGTGGCCCTTCATTTTTCGCTTACTGAAGTGAAGTGTTTTCTATTCTGCTTCATGACCGAGAATACTTTTGGTTCCTGTTTCTCCTCGAATCTGGAATAAGGTTATATATTTCCTTCTTAACCTTTGAATTTGGAATAATTCCATTGACTTTTTTTTTTCTTTACTCAAACTCAGGAAGAGAATAATACACAGAATAAACACTTCATTATTCTTTTCCTGATCCTTGTTAAAATAACTCCCCTCTCTCCTCCCCCCTCCCAACCTCTCCGTGGTGAACTCACTGTGTGTTTCTCTACATCTTGACCACCACGGTCGGGATTTACCTCTTGTGGGCCAGTGACCCAGTTATTAATGTAAAAGCCTCATGAATCTAACTTATTTGTAGGTCTCTCTTTGGCCCTGTACGCAGTTCAACACCTGATAACACAATTTGGAATTGCTGTCTCTTGATCCCGTGTCCCAAGGCCTGTGTGGAACCTGGCTGCTCTGTGCCTTTTAGTCACCCTGGCTACTGTCCTGGCTGAGAGTCCTGATCAAAGGAGGATATTGGCTGCAATAGCAGAAATTTTCCTACTCTTTGGTGCCCAGGAACTCTGTATGTTGAATGATTGATTGTTTTTAGATTGGCCCCAACTGGAACCATAAGGTTCCTGCTACAACTTCAGGAACACTTAAAGCCTTCATATCTGCATCTGGTGTTTTGGTTCCACTTTTTCATTTTGTATGCTTGGTAACAGTAGAGCAAGTTCCCATTAAGACCCTCTGGTAAAAGTAGATTCCAGAACTCAGTTTAGGCCAAGGCTTCCATGAGGCTTCTTGTTTCTACCACTTTACATTTGATATTTATGTCATTGAGCCAGTTAATGGGAGGAGAGACTGGAGCAAGCCTGGATTCCACTGGCCAGTGAACTGCAAGATGAAAGTCTGTCACACCCATAATTCTACTGCATGTAAAAACACAGAGAGGGGCAGCAGTAGCCCAAAGAGAGGGCATACCCAGAGGTATTACTATACAGAAGTTCCCTGAGGAGTGGACATACCCAAGTGGGATTACCATATGGGCACAGACATTTCCTGAGCAGAGGGCACCCCTGAATGGAATTGCAGGGACAGAAAGAAGAGACGGCTTAAGTAAGCTGGCCTGTACATGCACTGTGGCATGACGGCCGGCACAAGTGTAGAGTGGCTGAAAGTGGGCACAAGAGGAGCAGAACTGGTTCTTACTGTCACTGCAGTATTCAAAGCTCCAAGAGCATCTTATGCCCTGGAGCCTTAAAAGGGCCAGACTTACCAACTTCCACTAAAAAAGCCCAGCAGCCTGTCTTCCCCTACCTACATGGTTCTCATTGCATAAAGCAGAATCAAAGCAATGCCAGCACTTGTGTTAGTCCTGAGGTTTTTATTGAGACTAGCTATCATTTACAGCATGCAGCTGCATGATTGTAGCAAGGCTAGTGTTATTTCTATGATGGGGGCATAATATGGACTTGGACTTTATTGGCTGGTAGGTTCACAAAAAGAAAAGACAAAAGGTTGTCTTCTGATGGCAGGGTGGTGTTCAAAGAGCATTGGATTCCAGTTCTGCTTCTGCCACACTGGTGGTGTGACTTTGGGTCTGCATAGCATGATAGTGAGGGACTAACTGATCCCTAAGACTCCTTCCCCTCTTAAAGAGCCTGTCATTGTTCAGCTCCCTGAAGCTTTGCAGGCTCCTGGGTAGGAGCTGGATAGAAGGTGATGTGCTTTATATATGGATCCTTTTATTTCGTGTATGGTTGAATAGAAGACATTTCACTGTTAACCTTTTCTCAGAACAAACCAAATTTTAAATCTAGGTAGTTTTTATACAAGGTTGCCATGCCTTTAGTCTGGTGAAGAAAAGCAAAATATCTTGTATTATATAGTTTAAAAATATCATTTGGCCTTAACTAAAGTATATATTCTACATTTACTGTTGAGAATGTGAAGCTTCTGTAGTATTTTCCAAATACAGAGCCACTTTTTTTCTGATTATAAAAAATACCCACTCATAGGCTGGGCACTGTGGCTCACACCTATAATCCCAGCACTTTGGGAGACTGAGGCGGGTGGATAGCCTGAGGTCAGGAGTTCAAGACCAGCCTGACCAACATAGCAAAACCTCATCTCTACCAAAAAAAAAAAAAAAAAATTAGCTGGATGTGGTGGCGGGCACCTGTAATCCCAGGTACTCAGGAGGCTGGGGCATGAGAATCACTTGAACCCAGGAGGCAGAGTTGCAGTGAGCTGAGAGAGCACCATTGCACTGCAGCCTGGGCAACACAAGCAAAACTCCATCTCAAAAAAAAAAAAAAAAAAAAACCCCACTCATTAAAAATCAAATTAAAAAAAGTAATAAAATAAAAATCATCCCAAATGCTATTACTTAGGAAGAATAATTTGGAGAAATATATCTGAGCAGCCATTGATGCAGTTTTCATTCATATAAACACACACACACACACTAGCTTGATGTGTGCATATACACATGCTTCAGGAGGTGGACTTTGGTGTCAGGCTGTCTGGTTGTGAATCCCAGCTCCACTGTTTGCTATTGCAAGATGTTGGACAATCTAACCTCTTTTACCTAAGTTTTCTTATTGGTAAAATGGAAGCATTAAAATTTCTTCTTCACATAAAATGTACACTGGGCTATGATTTACCACTTCCTTGCATGTAGTAAATCATTAGCAAATGATAGCTACTATTATTTTGCTATTGCTATCTATTTATTACATATATTTATATGTGATCATACTTTACATTTTTTACCTTACAATGTATTAGGAAATCTCTCCGTGTTAATAAATATAGTTGGGTCTGTATCTTAATATTAATGGCTCTATCGTATTGTACCATACTTTTGTACCATACTATTGTACCATACTTTAGCCAATTTCTTGTTGATGGACATTGAAGTATTAAGTTGTTTTTGCCATAAATGCATAAATAATCTGTAATGAACTTTTATATGTATATTTGGTTTACTTATTTTTTAGATAAATTCCACAAAAACTGTAATGAACTATATACATATTTTTAGCTTTCTTTTAAGAATTTGGTGAAACCCCGTCTCTACTAAAAAAATACAAAAAATTAGCTGGGCATGGTGGCGCGTGCCTGTAATCCCAGCGACTCAGGAGGCTGGGGCAGGAGAATTGCCTGAACCCGGGAGGCGGAGGTTGCGGTGAGCCG